>NW_006431210.1:10161014-10169208 GCF_000325575.1 Pteropus alecto
CCTCATCTTCCATTCCTTCCCGAAACATCCATTTCCATAGCCATTTGTAGACTTCTCTGACCTAATAAGTGAGCCCCATATGGTTCAAGGAGCAACAGACCTGAAAGCCAGACTTTGTGTAGCGGCCGGACCCTCGGTCCACTCCCTGGGCTGCCTTGACCCGGCCCCACAGCCCTTGTTGTCTCCCCCTAAGTAGATCATTTGTGTCTGAAGCGCATTTAGCTCCATGTGGAAGGGCCCATGGTGACCTCGGATTAAAGATGGATGAGCCGAATGGACTGAGCCATAGTGTTTTCCTGCAAAGATGCTGGACCACGGGGCTAACTTGCTGGGCATCCAGTGCTGTCTTCGTGGCTGGCTGCAGTAGGCTGGAGGAGTGGCTCACGTCTGCACTGATAAGGAATGTCGTGTGTTTGGGTGGGAACTGCAAGAAGAGGAAGTGGGGGAAGCGAGCTGCCCTTTGTGCTGTGTCTCACGTTAAGATAGAACATGGATAAAAAATATCTGGTAGCCAGTGATGACTGTATCTGGGTAAGGGAACATTGCTTTTCTAATGAAAGATTCGAAGCCAGCTAAGTATTTGAAGGAGGTGAGCGTAATAATAGGATCACTTGCTTCACCACCTCTCCCCTCTGCTCCCTGCAGCAGAGGCAAGCTCCAGTTCCTGGAGAGGTGAGAACTCGGGCGGTTCGCAGGGCTGCCAGCACTGTGGCGTGGGGAGGGCATTCCGAGTTCCACTGCAGTCTGGGACTACGACATAATACCCTTGGCTTTCACGGAGGTATCAGTTAGGAATTCCATTCAGCCGCCGGGAACTGAGACCTGACCACAGGGGCTTAAGCATAGCGAGATGACAGTTTCTCACCTGAGATGACTCGAGGAGGAAGAGAAATGGCTGGTGTTACTTCAGAGTCTCAAGGATGCAATTCTCTTGACCTTCCACTTATTCAGGAAATATGTACCGAGTGCCAGCTGGGTCCTAGGCTGTGTGGGCCCTCAGCTCCATCTGTGAACAAGGATTCTTGCCCTCTGGACATTTACATGCCGGTGGAGGGAGACGGACAGTAGAAATAATAAGTAACTTCAGGTGTGTTGGGCGATGAGGGATAAAGAAACAGAAGGCGGCGAAGCAGGTTGGGAGTGCAGGTTAGGGTTAGGAGGGTCAGGGGGACTTTATTGGGAAGGTGAGATTCGAGCAAAGACTTGAGGGAGGGAGGAGTTAGCCAAGTGGATTCCTGGAGGAAGTGTTCAGACAGGGCCCCGAAGGGGTAGGTGTGTTTGAGGAGGAGCAGGAAGCCAGTGTGGGAGCGGAATGGGAGAAGAGCAGGTCCGACTGGCAGTGACACGTGTGGGGCAGATCACATTGGGCCTCACAGGCCGCGGAAGGACTTTGCTGTTACCTTGAGTGAGGTGGGAACCATCCGAGGTTGCTGAGCAAAGCAGCGGCATGGTCTTCTCACTTTACAGGACACTTCTAGCTGCTGTATTGAAATGCACTGTAGGAGGGGGTATGGAAGCAAGGACATAAAAGACTATTTGAGCATCCGGAAGGAGAGATTGGTGGCTTCACCATGGGTGATAGCAGTGGAGGCGGTGAGAAGAGGTTGAATTCTGCGTTTTGAAGGTGGATCCTGAGGGTTCAATCATCAAGTGTGAGGAACTGAGATGTCAAAGTTAACTCCATGATTTTCAGCCTGAATAACTGGAAGCATGCTGTTATCAGCTGGAATAGGGAAGGTTGCAAGTGGACCATGTTTTAAGGGGAAGATCTGGAGTTTATTTTTAGATACACTAAGTTTAGAGGTATAAATTTAGGTGTCATGAGCAGATAGATTGTATTTAAAGCCATGAGATGTAATGAGATCACCAAGATAGAGAGATAGAGATGAGGACCAAGGACACTCCTAGACCATTAGGAGAACTTTTTCCTCATGGTCCCAAGACAGCTGCTGAGTTCCAGCCATTGTGCCTGCTTTCCATGCAGGAAGAAGGGAAGGGCAAAGGCTCTTGCCATCTGATCTGAAGCTGTTTTAAAGAGCTTCCAATAACTTTTACTAAAATCTCATTGACCATCCATACCTTAAGGGAGGTTGGGAGACATCAGTTTTAGCTGAACATCCTATTAACCATAACAGTATAGAGCTCTGCTGTCCAGCAGACCTTTCTGTGATGATGGAAATGTGCTATATCTTCACTTTCCCATATGATGACCACTAACCAGAGGTGACTATTGAGAACTTGAAATGTAGCTACTGCCACTGTGGAATTTAATTTTTACTTTAATTTTAGTTAAGTTTAAACTTAAGCACGTATGGCTAGTGGCTACCGTATTGGACAGTGCAGATACTGACATTTGATTATTAAAGGAGGGATGGACACTGGGTGGGCATCTTGCAGATTCTGCTATAATAGAACATGGAGTCTTCATAAGACAAAGGTCACACAAGTCAAGCCTCACAAGCCAAATGGAAACATAAGTAACTGAGTTGAAGTCAAGTTGACTGTTTCACTTTGCATTTCCATGCATTGATTAAAACCTGAGTTTCAAGAATGTCATAGAACATAATCTCTCTCCCTTTAGTGTTCTTTTGAAAGATTCACAGACACACACACACACACATCCACAAACATAGTATCCATAGGCCACATACAGTGGGTGGAAGGGAACGTTATTAGGACTGAGAAGGTCGGGTGGTTCACGCTGAGTTGATCGTTTCAGGAATGTCACAATGTTACATCTGATGTTTGATGTTTTCTGTTTTCTTCTCTGCGGCATGAAACTAAACAAAAGGCGGCAGCGTAGAGGATGGAGATGGAATTGCTGGTTCCAAGGCGAGGGCATTTTAAAGTTTGAGACACATTACAGAGGTGTCTTTTAGAACATAAAGACCCTCCCTCCCAATGCTCTTGCTCATGCTGGGTGGAGAGATTGCTCCTCACCTCAGCCGTTGTGAATGAAGCACATTCTTGCTTGGCACGGTGTGGGCCAGGCAGGTGTGTGGTGAGCCACATGGTCTTAGGCGAAGTGTGTTACCTTTGTTGCTGAGCTCGAGTTTCCTCAGCTGAAACTGGGGAGACCACCGACTTTGCAGTAGGGGTCCAGTAAACAGTGGGCCCCCTTTCCCTTCTCTACCCCAGAAATCAGTTATTCTCCCTAGCTGCCTTCATGTTCGGAATGGGACAGGATTCATTTATAGGTGTTTGGGGGATTTTTTGTTGTTGTTTTAATGATTAGAGGCAGATGGTGAAGAGAAAATAGGAAGGATGGAGCAAACAAATATACATGGGAAGAGAAGGCAAATGGTAACCACTCTCCCCAATGACATCATCTTGCATCTGGAACAGAGCAAGTCAGGGTCGCTGAGTTGTCTTCACGAGTTTGTTTACAAGGGCTCCTCAGCTTGAATGTGCACTGGTCTCCTGGGGACCTTGTTAAATGTAGATCTGATGCAGCGGGTCTGGGGTGAATTTCTAAACAAGCTCCCTAGTGAGGCCGATGCTGCTGGTCCGTGGACCACAGTCTGCAGAGCCAGGAGCTAGAATAGGTACTAAGAGTTTCAGGTTATGAGTCAAAAGATGGAGACCATCAGCTGGCAGTTTTCTAGGCATCAGAAGAGAGTGAGCCTCGGAGGGGCCAGATGCCTCTCAGACTGATGGTGAGAATTCCTCATCAGTGACGTGGAGCCATAGTTCTCGTGGGGACACTGGCTTCATTGTGACCTTGTGCAACCCTCTGGTTCATGCCGCGGCTTGGCGGTAATGGAGGGCGCGCCCCCTATAGGAGGACCGATGTGGGCCGCATCTTCTGTGTTCCTTCACGTCCTGTGGCCTGAAGGACGGTGTTATCAGCAGCCAACTTCCTGAGCACGACTTTCTCAGCAGTTCTGTAAAACTGTTGGAGCGTTCTGGGCACAACCATGTCAGAAATCTATTTCTCCTCCCCACAGAGGAGGAACTTCTTGAAGTACAAGCTCTTATTAAGCAGAATAGTTTCAATATAGTTTTCCTTTCCTTTTCCTTGGCTCTGCTCTCTTCAGGCAAAAAGAGGATAAGAAACTAACTTCAGGGTTCTGTATTGTGGGGAAAATGGTGGTTACATGCATTTTCTTCCTCAGCAGGTTACAGCGGAGCACCCACCTTTTGAGTGACCTCTGTTTTTAAGAATAGAGGGTTTGCTGGTTGTTGTGAGTGGGCAGGAGAAAGTGTTCCCTCACTTACAGACTTCCAGGGAAGTCTCCACAGTGGAGAAACTTACCCCTTCTAGGAGCTGTCTGCAGCTGGCTTTGGGGGTCTTTTCACAAGACAGACCGAGCCCCATGTCGTTAGAGTTGAAATAATGGTGGGTGAAAGGGAAGATCTAGCCATATGTGTCCCAGAAGCTTTGCGTGAAGAGGGTGACAGAAAATTGCTTTTTTTTCTAAATGCGTTAGGGCTGTGCGATTACAAGAAAATAACTAGTAGCGGTAACAGTGATAATAACTATCTTTTCTTGAACATTTACTATGTGTTGTTTGACATGCACTTTTAGTCCTTATAAGAACCCAATAACATAATCATCCTATGCGTAAGATTATATGTATCATATACATATATATAAAATAAAATCCCACTTTAGAGTTGACGAACGTGAGGCTTAGAGCATTTAATTGGGTCCAAATCTCACAGCTGACCAGCAGCAAACTCTTGGGTCTGAGTCGCCTTTGGTGACTTAATGGTTCTACAACCTTGAACAGATTGCGTAATCTTACGGCCGTGGCCCACAAGACATGGTGGTTACTGTAATACCGATTAGCAGATCAGTCTGAGCACGAGAGAGCCCCAGCTCGGAGGCCGGTCCCTGGGCAAGTCCCTGGGCTCCCCCGGTGGTTGGAGACCTTGACTCACAGCTGCTGCGGCACACGTGTGTCCACACCTGGTGTGTGCTGTGGCAGGAGGAAAGCTCAGGTAGGGGCCAGTGAGCCCAGAGCCGGGGGGGAATTAGAGGGGGTGGATGGAGCCTCTCTGTCCTCCTCTTTGGTCTTCCGGTCTATCTTCGGCCTCAACCACTTAAAAAGTAAACATCATTTAATCTTCTGTTGAGGGACTTAAAGTGTGACTCGTGCATTCAGCCCACCAGTACGTTATGGAGTATGTGTTGGGTGCCAGGCTCTGCTGGGCACAGGGACACAAAGGGGAAAGAGCAGGCCCACCCTTGAGAAGCTCAGATGATTTCACACCTGCACGGGGGGCACTGCCTCACTTAGCCAGTTCTCAGCTTTGCCCCTCTCACTCTATGCTTCTCTATTTTCAGTTCACGTCTACATGCATCACTAATACAGCGACCTACGTCCAGGCGTGCCTGGGACAGGCCCGGTTTACAGCTGCTGTCCCGGCACAATCATTAAAAGTCACCCCTTCACTCTCATATCATGTGCACCACTCCATTGATTGAGCGCCTACCGTGTGCCCGACACTGGGCGGAGCCCCGGAGAGATGGAGAACGGTGACACAGCCCCTGCCTCCGAGAAACCCTTCGTCTGCAGGGACATCCGCTTAGCAAGTCAGGCAGCCTGCCTTTCACACTCCTCGCGTTTGCTCTTGTCGCTCCCTTCCCACCAGCTCCGCCTGTGCAGACCTTACTTTCCAGAACTACTGCCCACCACCCCGATTCCTCTCGGCCTCCCTCCTCTCACTGCACTCCCCAGGTGGGCCGCGGGCCTTCTTCCTGCTTGTGTTACTCGGTGTCAGTCTGTTCGGGACATCAGAACAAAGTACCACAGACTAGGTGGCTTACACAACAGAAATTTCTCACAGTTCTGGAGGCTGCGAGTCCAAGATCGAGGTGTTGGCAGGTTTGGTTTCTTGAGGTGGCTTACACAACAGAAATTTCTCACAGGCTGCGAGTCCAAGATCGAGATGTTGGCAGGTTTGGTTTCTTTCGTGGCCTCTCTCCTTGGCTTACGGATGGCTGCCTTCTCCCGCGTCCTCCCCTGGTCTTCTTTCTGTACTTGTCTGTGTCCTAATCTCTTCTTCCTATAAAAACACCAGTCATTGGATTAGGGCCTACCCTAAAGACTGCATTTTAACTTAATTACCATTAAGTACAGTCACATTGTGAGGTACTAGGGGGTTAGATTTTCAACACAGGAATTTGGGGAGGACACAGATTAGCCCACAGCACTTTGGTACTTGATTTTTATCTCTTCTATTAGATTCTCTGCTCTTTTGGGGCAGGGAGCTTATGACATTTGTCACTCACCCTTGGCCATGCCTAATGGAGTAGAACCCCCCACCCCCGCCAAATGCTTGTCAAATGACCCATTAAATTCCAGTGTCATTTCTTCCTTACTGTCCATTTCAAAGGATGAGTAGAGTTAATGAACTGAACTTCGAAGGAGAGACTTATTTTTCTGATGTAATGAGTCAAACTTGTTTGGTCCTGGAAAGATTTTGGTGGATGAGATTATGTGAACACACACACACACACACACACACACACACACCATAACCATAACCATAACCATTTTGGGGGTCATTTATTTTTAAAAATCACTTTCTAGGTAATCTCTCTCTATGGTTATAAATCTAATACTGGGAAAAGGCAGAACCCACATATTTACCCCAGAGCCGGAATTTCCGGGCAGGTGTCCTCACTGCCTTTTTTTTTTTTTTTTAAGCCCTTTGTGATTTTGCTTTTATTTAACACCCCAACCCCACCAGATAGATGGTGATTGCGGAGTCGCGTGTACACGCTCCCACGTGCCTTTCCAGGTGTGTTCACCTGCCTTGGCATGAAGGAAGGACCAAACAATTTCAGGAAATGGTTCAAGGCTATATTATGTTTAAGAAAACCACACAGAGCAAGTGAGCTGTGTAGGCTGTCAGCTCGGTAGCTCTCTGAGATGCCTGGCGGCAGGAAGTTGATTTAAGTGAAGAGCCACACCTAGGCCCCAAGGGACTGGTGCCTCTCAGCCTTCTGTCCAGGAAGAGGAGTTGTCCCCAGAGTGGAAACTCTAGAGCATCACTGTCCAATAGAAATGTAATGTAGGCCACATATGTAATTGTAAATTTTCTAGTTGCTACACTGAAAAAGTTAAACCAGTAAGATTAATTTAATAACATATAACATTTGACCCAATATACACAAAAGATTATCATTTCAACATACAGTTATTATTAATGAGAGATTATATTCTTTTTGGTACTAGGTCTTTGAAACCTAGAGTATATTTTAGCCACATTTTACGTGCTCACTAGGCACATGTGGGTAGTGGCTACCAAATTGGACAGTGCCAGCCTGGAGTCAAATCTGATCACTTTGGGGGACCTTGGGATTGCTGCTGGGGACCCAAGTGTGAATTCATATGTGCGAACACATTTCCTGAATCAACTAATAGTCAAAGTACAGCTCCCATCACCGAGGTTCTGGGAAATATGTTAATATTATAAAGGTTGACTTCATACTTAGATTAGGAAGCATGCTTCTGAATTTCCTAAACTGGAGTTTCTGGAACCCAAGTGTCCATAAATATGGTGATGAAGGTCTGAAAAAATCTTTTTAGCATTTCGGAAGGCCTTGCAGGAGTCACAGTGATTGCCATCCAGCCACCGACAATGTCAGCATCCTTGCTTTCCACTGGTGTACTGGAATGGTTTGCTGGTGAGCCTGTGCTCATCAGACTTTCTGCCTAGCTTTTGAAGACATGGTGGGGATTCCTGGGGTCATGTTAGAGAGGGTGGGGCTGAGTGCACGGGTGAAGAAGTGCCTGGGGCTGGAGAGGCCCGCATTTCTAGTGTCTGTGCTCTGCATCCACAGGCGCACGTCCAGGCGTTCTGGTACTCATTTGTCAGCTCTGTTAACACTCGGGGGCTTGGAGGGTACAAAAAGTGGATGAAGTCAATGAGCACTATTACTGGGTCAGTGCTTCCTGCACTGAAGTCAGGGCGTAAGCATTTCCCGTGTGCCACAAATAATGCTCTCCACCTGGATGCAATGCCTGGGAAATGCAACTTTGCCCTTCCTTCAGCTTTTCTGTCTGCAGCTGCTCTGCTGATGGGGTTCCTCCTGTTCCCAGAGTAGAAAGCCACGAATAGGACCCCGGGGGCCACTACAGGTGTCCTGTAGCTCCAGCCACCCTGAGTGTGGGAAGATTGCACTGTATGGCAGCCCACCCAGTATTGGGTGGTACAGATAACGTGAAAGTCCTTTTTTGTG
>NW_006431210.1:10169226-10179446 GCF_000325575.1 Pteropus alecto
AGTTCTGCCCCTGAGCAGCCACAGGCATCTGTCTGTCCTCTCAACCCCCTACTTCCTGTTTCCTTTGGGGCTCCCTGTTCCCAGTCCCTCTGGGTCTCCATTTGTTATTCCATTAGTGAAATACCCATACTCTTTGTTTTTATTCCTTTCTTCCTCTGTATCTGACCTTTTAGCCTTCCCACCCTCCCCCCTCAAAGGTCAGGGAAAATAAAGGAGAAGAAATTTAAACCAGCCAGTTTTGCTCCTTATCAACAACAGTGTTAGGAAGATGCCTGCAACAAGCTGGTTAAGTGGATGTGTTAATTCCTTCCTGTTAGCCAGCTCCTTCAGACCGGTTGATAAAATTCTATCATCTGGAACCCCAGCTGGCCCGACTTTTCTACCACCTCGGCCGGTATTTGTGGGTCTAGATTAAACAGGGATTTTATCTGTGGTGCTCTCTGAGTCTCACATTTATTTACTCTTCTTTCACCCCATACTTTCCTGGGCTCGATGTCCGTCTTCCCATCTGCTTGGTAAGAAAAATGTTAGCGTATAGCAGGTGGTATCCTTACCTGATCAATTCATGAGCCAAAAAGTTCCATAAACTTAGATTACAACCAAGGTAGTACTGGCAAGAAAGACATGGATTCAAAGAAGTTGGGGATAATTTTATTAATGATAAAGCCGTAAAGAGTTCCTGAAAGATCATAAGACATTTGGCATCAGGGACTCTCTTGTTCCTCGCCATATCCCCTGTGCCAAACAATTGACATTGACTAATTGTTCAATAAATGTTCACCGAATGTTAGAAGAAACTGGACATATGCCCAAGATACTCTACTAGAAGTTTATAGTGTCAGCTTTTACATTTAAGTCAGTGATCCATTTCGAGTTAATTTGTGTGTTGTCCAAGATATTATAGAACAGATATGAATAAAAATATTGTTTGATTATAATTATAAGTAAATGAATCCCTGTCAGATCCCATGGGCTGATAGCTTGGAAAATGGCCACCCGGGAGCACCTGCATTTTAAATTTGGCTTCGTAGAGGGTAGCCAGCAACTCTCTGCCCTCCCCGGCTGAATGTGGGATAGCCATAACGAAATCTTAGGCTGAAGCAGTGCATTTTCAACCAGCCCTTCTGGGGAATTTTGGTACAGGTGGTGCATGTCAGCAGCAATGCCCAAGCTGATCATTTTTATGGAACAGTCTTTGATGACGCTAGGTCCCTTGCTTAAATCACATCGAAGACATAAAGAATATTGTCCTTCATATCAGCACTTCCCAAAGAGTTTTTTTTTCCCCATAGGATGGCAACAGATTTCATGTCAATAACAAAATAAAGTTCTGTATTCAAATAACTTTAGGAAAATACGGCATTTAGCATCGGACAGGTTTCTTTATTGCAGGACCCCCCAGAGCTTTAGAAGCCAGTGTGCACAAGGAGAGTATAGTCATGTCTAGTGTACTTGACTGTAGAATATTTTTTTGTCCTGAAGTTTAGGTGATATTGCTACAGGTAGATTAGTTTCTTCTAAATAATTTGACTGTGCACCTTCCTCTTCCTTTTCTCCCCATTCGCTCAGCTACTCTTCTTTAGCTTCACATTTCAATCATGGAAGAACTTTGTGATATTTCACATCTAAAGGTTTTTCTCTATTTCCTTCTTGTCGATAAGACCCATTTAAAGGGATGCCAGTTCCCAGTACCAATCTCTAGGTACAGTCCCCACCATTTATAGACCTCCATCAGTCCTGTGGTGACTTAATTGTTTTATTTTTAGTGGCCTTCTACACTGTGGAGGACTTTCTGAAAGCCCATATCTCATGCTAAATTTAGCTGGACTTTCAGCAGGCTTGATTGATTGCTGGTCTTAATGGAAGAAAATGTGATCCTCTCCTCCTCCCCATCATTAAATTATTACTGATTTATGACCAGAGGAAGCAGCCACTGGATAAGTGGGTATCTTTTTTAAAATCGTGATACATCACCAAGATGAATATACTTGTCCCTTTCCTTCAACAGGCATCTGTTGAATGCCCACGAGTGCAAATACCACCCTGGCCTGGGGCTCTGTGCTTCGCTGAAGGGTCTTGCAGCCCAAAACAAAATTCCCAGGCCTAGCTCTCCAGCCACACCCATCCCCACCTAGACTTAAGAGAAAAGGGCTAAAAGAAGCCCATAGGATTAGTAGACATTCCAAAACACCAACCCTAGAAAGGAGTAGAAATGGGCATCAGGATTCAAAAATATAAGTGAAATTAAAGAGTTTGAACAGAACAGGCTGGATATTGGTCTGAAAACCTGTCTAGTGAAATTACGGACCCAAGGGGCAGCGGTTCTCTTTTAGTGAGCCATAGATGAGCAAGGACCGAATAGGGGTGTAACTTCCACCTGTGCACTCGCTGCTGGTGACCTGCAGCGTGTTTCCTACCTACTGGGTCCCCAGTTTTCTTCTCTGTGGAATGGACACAGCCTGGGCTTGTAGTGAGGATTCGTGGTGGCCACTCCGGGCTCAGGACAGAGATGGATTAGCCACAGTGCTCAGCAAAGTTTGGTCATCGAGGAGAGAGACCTGGGCTGGATGGATTTTATGTGTTCACCGCTTGTGGCTTAGAGCTTGATCCAGTTTGTTCCTTGGAATTGACTGTCTCTGGGAGGCAGTGGTTCCTCATCACCAGAGAAATTCAGACATGAGCCTTAGGATCCCTGTCGTCAGCACTAGAAGGGAACTTGGACCAGATGTTCCCTAAGAGTCTTCTTGAAAATCCTCCGATCCTCTTAATTGGCTTGGCAGAGTTTGCAACTAACATTGAATCAAGTGATACTCAAGTGAAGTCACATTAGATTTGGCCTCCGATTTACTCTGATGACAAAAATGTTGGTACTACTGAAGCCTGCTTTCAGAAATGTGTATTGAGTAATGACCACGAGAGGTTTTTTTGTTTTTGTTTTTTTATTTTTTAGGCAAGGCAACCCTTGGTTGACCTCACAGATTGCAAGGACCTTGTCAGCTTACAATCCCTTATTTTTTTATTTTTTATGCCTACAGCACCGGTCTTCCTAGGTGGTCTTCCATCCAAGTACTAACCTGCTTAGCTTCCAAGGCCTGACCCTGCTTAGCTTCCAAGATCAGACGGGGTCAGGCTTGTTCAGGGCAACGTGGCCATAGACAGCAAGAAGTTTTAAAACTATCTGAGGATCATGCAGTTGTGAGAGGCCAGCTCTCCCAAAGCAGGGTTGGTCATTGCTTTTGCCATGTCCCACAGCAGCTGCTTTGATTCCCCCAGAGTCCCAGCATTTCTTCCCTGGGCTTGGCCACCCCTGGGCTTGGCCACCCCTGGCCTTGGCTGACCTCATTCTCCAGGGTACAGCAGAAACCCAACGGGATATACCTCTCAAGTGCTTGGCAGCTTTTGCTGAACAGCTTTAGAGTCCTGTGGACTATTCTGGCTGTCGCTATTCTTAACGTGTGGAGTGTCCAAAGGATTCAAAAACTTGACTTCAGCTGGATAGGACCCTTGGGGACAGGGGTAGGTAATGATGCAGCTGTGAATTGCAATGAGCATTTTGGGGATGAGATTGTTGTGCAGGTTTCTTTTGAACCGCATCAAGGCTTTGTATCTCTGGAAGGGGATAGATCCAGGTTGCTTCTTTCTGGCAGGTGGCTCCCTTCTCAATTCTGTTACCCCTTCTGGTATCATCTATCAGACTCGCTTTGGGACATTTCATTATAAGTCTAATCAAGGAACATGTGAGGTTCCTGGAAGAGAAGGATCTACCTCTGTAGTTGACGGGGGTGAGGACCAGTGGGGACATCAGCACCTTTTTACCGAGGCTAACTTTGACGTTCGAGAGCTTTCGGTTTCTGAAAAGATGTTCTTATTTTAATCCTTTTTTGTTTTAATTGCAGAAGGGAGATAAGAATAGAACAAATGCAGAGAGTTAAGAGATGACATAACATTAGGAAAAAATAGGCCCGAAGTAGCATTGCATGAGAATCCAAGTTATGAGACCCGCTGATGAGAGGTGGACAGAAATAAAAAGCCCTAATTCAGTGATTCAAATCGGGACTCAGATGGAGCTGTTTGTGTTGGAGGCTAGGGATGTATCCAGCAGCAGTGGGCCTTTTGTGTATTAGGCCCGTCACTCTCCAATTTCCTAAGAAACTGGAGTGCTCCAGGCCAGAAACATCATCTACTTTTTGTGAGAAGGAAATGTAGACTTTGGGGTGATATTTTTTTTAAAGATTTTATTTTATATTATCAACAAAGTAAAAGTTTTTCCCTTAATTTAAAAACTGAACCACTGTGGACAGTGATCACTTCATCCAATGATTTATGAATAATAATCTGTCAGTTTGATGGTAAGAATTTACTGAACCATTGTCACACAAATTGACTATTCATGTAGATGTGACAATTTAACACAGAAGAAGAAGACCCATAGATATACCCTGGGAAGGCTGGTTGATGAGAAGCATCTCAAAGGCACTAGCTAAGGGCAGAGGGGGATGCATAGCGACACTGTGTGCCCAGAGTGGCTGCTCCTTGGCCAGGAGTCAGCCCAGGGAGGGGCAGTCAGCTGGAGGCAGCGTGCCACACCCATGAGTTGTCTAAAACTAACCAGACCTGAGCAGTGTTTAGGAGTTTCACAAGACTACATCTTTGTTGCTCACGGTTTTGGTTCAATGAATGAAACATTGAGCAAGATCAAGATAACTGGACAATAAGGCTGAGCTCATTCCATCAGCCCACCCAACAAATTCAAAGTGGCCCTGAGTGTGAAGAGATTGAAGTGGCTAGGAGCGCTGCCTGGACATCAGCTAGAGATGGGGTGGGTCTAGGGTCCTCTCGTGGTCCTATAATTCAGATCTGTGGCTCTCATTGCAAATTTTAGCTAGTATCAGAATCACATGGAGGACTTGTTAAAACAGACTCCTGGGCCCCACTCTAGGGTTTCCGATTCAGTGGGTCTGGGGAGCCAGGAATGTGTGTTTCTAACTACTTCCTGGAGATGTTCGTGCTGCTGTCCAGGGGCCATACTCTGAAATGCATTGATCTAGACTACAAAGGAGGTCTGGATCCTGGGAGGGAATCTGCTTCCTGTTTTCATGGGCACCAGGAAGCTGACTGGATAACCTGTGGCTGGAAGGTAACAGGGGAGTGTCTGGTCTGTCTCAGTCATGTCTCACCATCCGAGGATCCATCATTCTTTATTTCATTCCCTCCTTCCAACTTATCCTTCAGTCTCGGAAATTCAAAAGGGCAGCTTACGACTCAGCATTTTTTAAAGAAGAGAACTGAACTGCCTGCCACATGGGGTCTAGGCCAGAGAGAATCATGGGGTTTTGAAAATTATTTCAGTAGCTGGTTGAGCTCTGTCCCAGAATTTTGCTAGGACCCGAGCCACACAATGTGGCCCATCAGTGTTCAGATGCAACCTGCTGGGTTCTGCTCTAGAAATATGTTCAGGGTCTCTGAGGACATAAACATGTAATTCATGCACCGCGTCAGTTGAAGGTGGAACAGAAAACATTTCTCTGCTGTGTTCTTTGTATCAGTTCCTTATGTCTCTTCAAGGGAGCTTGAATGGCAGAATATTATTAAGAGCACTTTTTAAGTTCCCCATAATTAAGTGAGAATCGAACTGAATGTGAGGTCACATTTTATCCTCAAGAAAATCGCTTTAGGGAAGCCTGGGGCAGTGGGTAGAAGTGTGGCCCTGCTCCAGAATGCCTGGGATCTAACTTCTGGTTTTGTCCCTTCATCGCTCTGTCATGTGACCTGCCTGCGTTCCAGTTTTCTCATCTATAAAAGTGAAATAATGCTAGAACCTGTTTAATGCTGTAAGGACTAAATGAGGTAACACACGTCATGCGATTAGAATTGCACTTACCAAAAAAAGTCAGCACATTTTAGTTGTTAGTACTGCAAGCCTTCCTTGAGCCACCGAAAGACCTGTAAAGTATGCTGTCGGTGTGTGTGCACTTTTAGGAACGGGATTCCTAGTTTTCCTATTTGCCCAGGAGTATGTCGTGTAGAAGCTATCAATGTGCATTCTAGAGAAAAATCAGCTGGAAGGAGGAAAAATGGTACAGTATGAAATTCTTTATACCTCATTTAAGTTTTTACCTGCTGCTACTCTTATCACCTCCTCTCATTCTACTTTTCCAATAGGCCTCAATGGGCATTACGGACTGCTGAAATTCCTGTTACTGAAAAGAAGATGTATATGGTATTGAAAAGACCTCCCATGTGATGTTAATAATAATACCTCACATTTCATACCCTTCCAAGGGTCTTTGTGTGCTGTCTCATTTAATCCTTATAGTGGTCATATTAGGTTCCCTAGTCCCATTCCACAGTTTGTACAGTGAAGACTTCAGAGAAATGACTGGCCCAGGCTCCACAGGTGGTTAATGACAGCTGGGATCCTTAACTTTATCTCCTATGTCTGGGACCACCTTCTTCCCAGTGCATGTGACACCTGGCTTGTTTGTCACTTTGGGTTCTCATTCAGATTTGTGATTCTGTTCATCGAGGGACTGATGTCCCAGTTACTCTTGCTTTATAACAAACCACTCCAAAACTTGGGAATGTGAAACAACCACTTAATTTTGCTCATTGATTCTGTAGGGCATTCAGATTGGGCACAGAGAGAATGCTTATGAGTGTTCCATGATGTTTGGAGCCTCAGCTGGGAAGATGTACATACTGGTATCCTCTGGGGCATCTTCCTTCACATATCTGGCAGGTGTCTGGCTGGGGCACGGACTGCAGATGGGCTATTGGCCAAGGCACAAGCACATGGTCTCACGACACGTTGTCTTTGGGCTAATTCAGGTTTCCTCCCAACATAGCAGTGGTGTTCCTAGGGAGAGTCTCAAGAGAGCAGAACAGATGTGCATAACACTTTTATGATCCAGTCTGCAAGTCACAGAGCATCACTTCTAGTGTTTGAGGTGGTCATGGACTGCCCAAGTTCAAGGGGAAGGCACATAGACCTCACCACTCAGTTGGAGAAGTGTCAAGGTTGCATTATAGAAAAGTAGATGACTTTAAGGGTGGAAATACATTTTTACATTGAAAGTAGAGAATATGAGCTGATGTGTTCTAGGCGTAGGGAGCCACAGGTGAGGATCCCGAGTGAAGAGTCAGGTTATTTTGGACATGGAGGGGAGTGGAAGAAGAAAAGGGGGTGCTGAGTCATCACTCATCTCATAAATACTTGTTCAGATTATTTTGGAGCCGAGCAGAGTGAGCAGGGCTTCTGGATAATCACTTCACATGAGAAACCCTGAATTCTGTATAGTACAGTCTCATCCAGTTGAAAAATTTGACCTTATTGAAGGTCATTTTAAGATTTATTTACCTTCAGCACAGGACCTACAAAGTTCCATTTACTATTTTAAAAAAGTGAAAAGTTCACCTCAGTGTCCTGTCTTGCTTATATTTGAGTCAAATAGAAAGGGAAAAATCAGCATCAGGAGAAGATTGCTTGTAAAAGTTTATTTTACATTTATGTGAAGTTTATTTTCGGTCCTGGTATTCTTCATAGGGTACGTATTTCTTTTAAGACTGTTAATAGCATATTTCCTCTTCATTTGCCACACCCCATCAAAATAAGCTCGCTCTTATTTTTGAATCATCTTTGTGTCCTCAGAACATCTAACTTTCAATAATGGTTGGAGAAGTTCCAGGTTAAGTAGAGAGTAAAATCCTATTGCTTTTTAACCTTTGGGTGAGGATCAAGTGTGGTGTAATAAAATATCAGTCCCAAGAGTCACCTTTGCTGATTTTTTCCTATTATTCTTTCCTGTTATTCCATATTCATCCAGCTCTTGCAGCCAAGAATTGTTACATTAAGATCCAATCTGAAATTAAAACTTAGGGTTTTAACCAATAAGCCACAAAGCCATTGAACTCCCACTGGGATGGGGTTACCTTTTCCTAAACTTCCTGAGTTGTCTCCCCTTAGCCTCGGAGTTGATTTCTTACTGAGCCTTTGGAAAGATCCCTGATGTTTCACTTCCATTTCCCATCTGAGTGGGGACTGTGCAAACCTCTTAAGGTCACGGGCTTTGCAGCTGCATTCCTCCGATGCAGAGAGAAAGCTCCCGGGCAGGGCTCCACTTGGCCCTTCCTGGTGGTGCAGGTCTGAGGTCCAGTGAGTGAGTGAGTGAGTGAGCCTGGTTTGGCACTGGGGCTCCCGCAGTGTCTGAGCCCTTGGTCTGGACTTAGAGAGATCCTTCTGGAGCTGGAGTACATTCTCAGAACCTTCCAGACCACCTCGCCCTGGAATTGCCTTCCAGGGTCTTTTTGCACAGAGTATATTTCCTGAAGGGACCATTGAGTCAAGACTAATAAAGAGGGTGGCAGGCAGCTGTACATAGTTGTATTGGGATGTGTGGTGACAGAGGACATCCACTGGTGAAGATCTTGCTGGTGAGGAAGTTGATTGAATAACAGACCGCTGTCACCTGAGGCACCCACACTCCATGCCCCTGGTGTCACTCACTCCCGTGCATTCCTGTTTTTCAGTAGCAGATTCTCAGTTATCCTGCTTGTTAATGGAGAGGGGCTCAGCGCGCCCTGGGGAGGAGGGAGTCCCCAGACGACTGGTCGGCCTTCAGCAGGTGTTTGACAGCATAACCCACCAGACCCATACCTGCTAGTGTTTTGCTCAGGCTGCTATTTCACTTGACTTAATCTGCTGTCCCTGATTTAAGGATAAATTGAGGGTAGTGAGAGTGACTAAAATAACATTGAAGACGATGGCTAGTATTTATTGAATGCTTGCTACACCTAGGCACTGTTTGAAGCTCTCTATTCAAGGTTGTCTGCTAATCCTATGAAGTATCTGCTATCATCTCCCCTTCTACTCACAAGGAAACTGAGGCCCAGACAGGCGAACGACTTCATTCAAGCTCTTAGAAGCAGAAAGCAGTGAGGCAGGCCTCAGGCCTAATTTCTTGGACTGTGGAGCTATGCTCCTGCTCTGGGGGCAGGGTTGACTGTCCAAGGCCATCCTGGGAGAGGGCGGGCACTGGCCTGGGTGACAAAACACAGCTGCAGAAAAGCCCCTTGGAGATGATTCTGTCCCTTGAGTATCTGCTCACCAAAAGTGGGGCTAACTGGAAAGTGGTTTGTGCACTGTGGAAGCAAGTCGTTAACACCAGTGGACTTTTTATTCTGATGAAACATCAAGGTTTTCATAATTGAGCTTTGGGGGATGGGGTGCTAATTTTAGACTATCTGAAAACCTGTCTCAAGGAACAGAACTTGGGTTCGAGTAAAAGGACTCTTTTGAAACCGGTGTTTCTCAGAAGAAGCAATGAAAAGGTCAGCTGTGCCCACGGGGAAGGCTCACGGCCCAGCACCCCAGAGCCGGGCACCCTCAGGTGGCTTTCATTCTGCTGTTGTTCGGGAAGCACCTGCCCTGGGTACGACTGTTCTCCAGGGACACGGTGGTAAACAGTCCATGTCCCTGTCCTCAAGGACCTCATCCTCCAGGGAGGACATGGCTGATGGAGTCCTTCTCCAACAGGGCACACAGGGCTGGGGAGGCAGAGAGGAGAAAGGATGAATTTGACCTTGGTCTGGAACAGCCTCTTAATGTCTCTTAATATTCATAACCATCCTGAAGTACACTTCCAGAGAATGGGGACTCTTGTTTTTAGTTTATTTTTCTTTTGTGAGAGAAAGCAGTCTTTCGATGAAGTTCCACCTAAGTGTTGAGATCTCCATTG
Source organism: Pteropus alecto (assembly GCF_000325575.1). NCBI lineage: Eukaryota > Metazoa > Chordata > Mammalia > Chiroptera > Pteropodidae > Pteropus > Pteropus alecto. The sequence goes on from NW_006431210.1 coordinate 10,178,961, forward strand.
GGTTAAGAGAGATTTCAATCGACAGCGGTGTGAGGGAGGTCAGAAGCTCTACTCAGGACCACGTTCCACCGGGAAAAGTCCTGTTGGAGAAGCTGAGGTGGGAAGAGAGAAGGGGGAACGACTTCGTGGAGTGCGGCAGGAGTGCCCAGGCGTGCCACAGCCAGGCGTGTAGGCCCCAGCCACAGTTCTTGTTTTTATTTATTTTTTATTTTTTATTATTTTTATTTTATTTTATAAGTGTTGATCTCCATTGGGTTAAGAGAGATTTCAATCGACAGCGGTGTGAGGGAGGTCAGAAGCTCTATTCAGGACCACGTTCCACCGGGAAAAGTCCTGTTGGAGAAGCTGAGGTGGGAAGAGAGAAGGGGGAACGAGATCGTGGAGTGCGGCAGGAGTGCCCAGGCGTGCCACAGCCAGGCGTGTAGGCCCCAGCCACAGTTCTTGTTTTTATTTATTTTTTATTTTTTATTATTTTTATTTTATTTT
>NW_006431210.1:10180544-10211863 GCF_000325575.1 Pteropus alecto
CTCGTTGTTATTTAGTCGTGAGTGTCACTCGGAGTATTAAAAATAGGGCCTTCATTATTATCTTGTGCTGTCATCTTTATGTTGTATTGGAAAAATCTGGAATTCTTTTTCCCTTGGTCATTATTTACTTTTTAAGAATAATGTAGTTTTAAAGAATTCTTGCTATTTAATCTCAAGCCCAAACATGGGTTCTTGTGAGGAAGAGATGTTTAATAAAGTGTGATATTTTTAGTTCCAGAAAGAATTTTTTTTTGGAGGAAGGGATGCATTTAAAAGATGGAAGAAATGTACAATGAGAAGAGATACTCTGACTCCTGTTCCTTTTGCTCTTTAAAAACTTGTGTTTCCTGTGGGGGTTGGGGGAGGTTCAATTTGGAAACTTTTAAGTGTATTGCTTGAGGTTGCTAAATTTTAATTCATTGCTAGGAAATTTTGGATGAGTTCATTTTATAAGGATTTATGTGTTTTAAGAGCCAGAATGAGGAAGGGGGTGTGGAAGCTTACCTCCAGAAGGGACTGTGTCCTTGGAGGGACGTGGGATGACCTGCTATTTTGGAGTGGCAAATATAATGGCCGGTCTACTTTGGATGAATTTTCAGAGGTGCAGCTGCCCCTCTTCAGTCTTGACCTGGCGTGCCCTTAGGGAGTACTTCCTCTTCACCCATCCTTCCCCACCGTGGTCCCTCGGATCTCTGCATCCTTTTGTCCTTAAAAAAAAAAAAAAAGTGTATGTGGGGGGCGGGGACGGTGATGAGAAGAACCTGCCTCTCTTAACTCAAAATCTCAAGAATATTTATTCCTGGCATGTCTCTACCTCTTTCTGTGTCCGAGTCCCATAGAGAGCTGCTGGGAAAAGCCTCATTATAGTGGGTAGGACAAAGGAAGGTAAGAAGGAAGGTCCTAAGATGTTTTCTCCCCATTGCTCTTGAGGTTCAGTCATATGGAGCTGAGTACCAGTCACCTAGGGCCAAGAAGGAGCAAGGAGGAAGTGGGAGGAGAGGAAGGCCATTTAAGGTGGTTTGTAACTGCTGAGAATTAGAGCCTGTTAAGGAGGTCAGGAGAGTTGTCCCTGCCTTGTTATCCCCTCCCTCATCATTTAGTATCCCATGCTTCCCAAGAGCAGTTTTGAGAACCTGTCCTCTGCTATCTGGGCAGTGGCCTCCCCAGCAGTCCCCACAACCCCAAGGATGCATTCTCACCAGCCCATTCTTCTCTTGATTCCTCTCCTGGCGGCTACTTGGTGCCACCATTCTTTTAGGCCAAGCCAAATTACTGCATGTAGCAGAAAATCCAAATAGTAAGTTTATGAGATTCAGGTTTATGGCTCTCACACAAAAGAAGTTCAGGACCAGTATGGTGGCTTCATGGTCATCAAGGATCCAAGATCCTTTTCTCTTTTTGTTCCACTATCCTTCCAGTCTCAAAGCACCTCATCTGCCCGGTGTGGCTGTTGGATCTCCAGCCATGACATCTAAATTCCAGATAGGAAACAGGAAGACGAGAGAAGAGTAAGAAAGAGTACATCTCTCAGCTAACTTGTTTCCCTTTATGGAGCTTTCCTAGAAGCCTCACATGATGGTTTCTGCTTGTATCCCATTGACTACTTCTTCCAGGGGAGATTGGAAAATGTTGCCCGTTAGCTAGGCCCATTGCAGGCTGGAATAAAGCTGAAGTTCAGTTAAAAGGGAAAAGAGGAGAGTGTATATTGGCTGAGCAAATAGCAGTCTCTGCCATGGTCCAGCACATGTGAAGTACTTCAGATGTGAACCTTAACATACTCTGCCAAGCATTCTAGCCAATTTATATGATCTCTTACCCTCTGATCCCATCCTAAGCTGTTTGGGAGCTCTGAGTGAATGGCCCTCCTCTTTGTAGTATTTACGGTTACTAGCCCAGGGGCATGTACGGTGGGCTTCTCCATCTTTGATCATTTAAATCTTATTCAGCTCCTATACTGCTTCCCGCAGTGGACCTATAGTTAACAAGATATCACTTAAAAGCATTTAAAAAATATAACTTACTTTACATAATTATCAGTTCATTACATGATAATGGTAAATGCACTAATAATTATCAATAAAATTGGAAAAATCTAGGCCGTGAAAATTGGCAGTCGTGGTCTATATGTAGTTATACTATCTGATTCCAGATGTTAGAGAAACAAGGAATAAAGCGTTTCACCACTAGTCAGTATGAGCAGGATGTTAGGAATCCTTGTGGAAGATTCTCCATGTAGACTGTTTTGTTTGCATTTGAGCTAACAATGCAGGGAGATAGGAGTTGGCTGAGAAAACTCATGTTACTCTTTGATATTTGTAAAAGGGCAGGGAATCCTTCTGAAGACCTAGTGACGTACATTTATGTTCCACCACATAAAAAAGTAAGTGAATGGAAAAAATCAGAATGGTCGTAAGGAAAGACTTTCCTTTTGCTCTTGAGGGGAAGGAAACTCTGACTGTGTCGGATATCTCAGTTGGAAAGTGTCTTTGGTGAGCCCGCACCATGTGACCGGCTGATTCACTTTGTCTGCTAAGTCCCAGGAGAGGTGATGCAACCAGGGACCGCAGCTTCTAGGGAGGGAGGACCGTCATGTTGGCCCAGCCCGCTGGCGTTGGAAACTTAGCAGAGCTTTGGCCAAAAGCAGATGGAGTTTTGTAATTCTGTTTTAAATGTTGGTCATAGTATCTTCCCCCGCCCCCCACCGCCCCGTTCTTTATTTTCTCCTCTTCTCTTCTTTCCGTTTCTCTCTGACCTTTTCTCCTTTTTATTCCAGTCGTGCTCCTCTGTATGGCTCCTCTGCTCTCCCCAGATCAACTCAGGTCTGATTTTTGGAAATCTATAAACCAGAACCCTTGAGGGCTGACTGCCATATTTCTGTTTTTGAATCTGCTTAACATACGCAAAGAGGTCAAGTGGAAAGCACGAACTTGGGTGTCTGAAAGACGCAGATGTCCATTCTAGCTCTGCCATTGTTGCCCCAAAATAACTTGAGGCAAGTTGCTTCGTTTCTCTCAATCTCCCAAATCTCATCGGTAAACTGAGGTTAATTCCTACTTCCAGGGGTTGTTGGGAGGGCTGAACAAAATAACGTATGAAGAGAAACCCAGAGAGGTAGACGAAGACCAGATTGTGTTGGGTTTTATTTTAGGTCTCTGGGGGGCAGGGCAGTGACATGATATGACAGATGTTTTCAAAAGGAAACCTCTTTGGAGGAAGTGGATTGGAGCACGAGAAACGAGCAGAAGCAGACAGCCCAGCTAGGAGGCGAGAGCAGTAGCCAAGGTGGCTGGACCCGTGGTGTCATGGTGGGGCCGGAGGGGAGCAGACGGGTCTGGAGGGAAAGGCAGTAGGAAGAGCCGAATTCTTCGATGCGGAAAAGGGAGGGAATGAGAATGATTAAGGAGGGATCCTAGGTTTGGGGATGGTGGTGCCTGTCACAGCCTAGCAGAGGGCTCTACACACGGATGACACCCCCGAAAAGTTGGCCGGATGGCTGCATTCATGAGTACCTGGAGGAAAGAAGGAGCACATGTTATCGGGCCATGCCGGATGATAAATACAGAGCGTCAGGCCAAGGGTCCACTTCTGCTCGGGGTTTGAAGCTATAGTGCACCGACCACCCACCCCTTTAGATGGCAGCTTCTAGAACAAGTGGGGCCATACTGAGCAAGGCCTGGAAAGCAATACAGTCTCCCAAAGACCTTGACACCACCTTAAGATGACACTGGTCCCCTTCCTGCAGCTGTCTGCTCTATCACAGAGTCACACCAAAGTGAAACTAACCAGAGATGGATTCTCAGAATCTGGGTGCTGTCGTGGCCTGGCTGTTACAGGCAGGGTCAGGACCCTACTCCCATTATTTAGCTCTTGGGGGTGTGCGGGAGGTTCACCTGGAAATCTGGGTTTAGAGCCACTTTGAGAAACACTGTCCTGGGGGGTTTCCGGGTGACTCCTGCTCTGGATCTTCTCCTTCTACTTTTCTAGGGGAGGAAATCAGTTTGGCGGCAGCATTTTCTCTTTCTGTTCATAATTTAGACTCTGGGGGCAGTTAGGGGCAGGCAGCCTCCCATCCGAGGAGGAAGAAGCCCTTCACATGTTTTATGAGTGCATTCCTAAAATAATGAGAATAACAGCAAACACACAGCGAGGACTTCGTAGTAATGAAATCATTGTCACCGAGTCAGTCCAGATAAAAGGCTTTGGCAAATCTGTAAAGAATATTTCAGAGAGAGAAAGAGTAGAATTTATAGGGTCTAAAAATAGCGGTCAGAGTGCAGCTGTGTTTAGCTTCTCAGGGAACCTGTTGAGTCGAGACAGGCAGGGGATTTTATTTCCCTGGCCCCGAGGTCACTTGTCTTGTTTAAGAAGGGACAGTGAACATTTCCAAATAGGGATTGATTTTTAAGGGGAGGAAGAAGGCTGAATATATATGGGATTTCTTGCCTCTTCTCTCATTCTTCCTACCTCCTGTATCACTCTAAGCTTCCTCTTAAGAGAAGGGTTTGGATTTCTCGGTAGAGTAAGTCGGGGCTGCCTGGGTGGCAGAGTTTCAAAAGGTATCAGCGATGGTGCATGCTGATGGCACATTTGATGACGGCTGGTCTGAGGAGTGACGCTGGCAGTCTGATTATTTGGTCTTAGTGGATTCCACATAAACCCTCTAAGTTGAAGAAGTAATGTTGTGAGTTCTCAAAGACTGGCTGGTTTCTGGACCTTCCTTGTCCCATTTCTAGGCAGAAATGGTGTCTTCGTCCTGTTCCTCAACTCAGAAAAGAAGGTGTCTGTCTCACCCCCAGCCCAGGAAGTCCCCTCGGGCTTCTGTACTTACCAACATTATGGAATGTCAGCATTTCCAAATTTATCAACAACATTATGGAATGTCAGCATTCTGAAATTCATCAATCAGTAGGACTTCACACCTTCGACCTTTCAGTATTTGTCGCGACCTTGGCTGAAATTAATTATATTTTTGGTAGAGTGCCTGAAGGTGAGTCGTCCATTCATTTCTAGGCTAGAGCTTGAAAACTGGTGGCCTTGCTCACGGGGACAGTCTTGTTTTTCTTGCCCTGCATGGCGTTGACCTATATCCTATTGCCGTTATTTAAATGGAATATTTCATTTACGCATCTTGATTTTGGTCGCTCTCCTGGGGATCATAATGAGAAACAGCCATTGCTATTTCTTTGAGGATAGTAAGAAAAATTGTATGTTGGGTGCCTAGAAAACACCTGTATGTGCACGGAGCACCATGGAAGCATCAGCTGTTGTTGCTGTTATCATCGTCGTCGTCATCATCAGTGTGCTGTTCAGAGTGTTTCCAGTGAGGATTCTGTTGAGAATATTGTTCACTATATAACTCAGGTGTTATGGGGCCCCAGGCAAGACATGTCTATCAGATCTCAGTTCTGGGGAATAGCTGTCCTTCTGCTGAGTTACTGGCTCATCTCTACCTTACTCATGCCATGAATCTTGTTTCTGTCTTTGCCTTAGCAGCTGGGAAACTCAGAGACAACTTTGCAACTCATGTCTAGCAGGAAGACATGACTTTGTGCTGTACATTTGGTTCATCGACTCCTTGGTTTCACATACCATCTTCTCACCGCTCTGCTTTTCTCACTTGCTTGTGTTATCATGGGCGTTTTGGTAAGCATCCTTAAATCCTGTTTGGAGCAAGACTAAGTACACATTAAAAAAAAAAAAAAAGATAACATCTGTTCCTCTAAGAGAGGGTTTATATTATCACTGCAAATAGGCTCCCACATCAGGGTAGCCTCATGTCTAAGCCTCAGGACAAAAAAAAATGGACACTACTGACATTGAACGTCCACACTGGACCTGGCTCTGTCAGCTGTATTCATCCTTATTCTTTAATCTCTACCCTTGTAGCTCATGTTATTGAATTGAGGTGACTTATTTAACCGGGCGAGCTGATGTATTAGCCCTCGCTGTCTGACAGACCACCCTGAAACTCAGGGCAACAACAAGAAGCATTTATCATTCCCACAGGCCTGTGAGAGGGCTGGACAGTTTTGCTTCAAACCACAGGCCTGCAAGTCAGCTAGGGAAGCTCTTCTCCATGTCTCTCATCCTTCTAGAGCTAGTGGCCTACTGGGGCAAGCTCTTCTCCCGGTGAGGGCAGAAGTGCAAGAGGGGCCAGCAGAAACATGCGAGTCCTCTCGAGGGGCGGGCTCAGAACCAGCACCATCACTTCTTCCACCTTCCATTGGTCAAAGCAAGTCACGTGTTCAAATCCAATGTCAGGGATGTGGGGAAACAGCCTCTAGTGAGAGGAGCTTCACAGTCAATAACAAAAGGGCACGGACAGCAGGTGGTGGGTAAGGGGGATCAGGCTGCCACAGGCAGTGTATTTATTTGGAGGCTGTCGGGTGGGCACACTGCAATATCTAGTCTTAGTGGGTGTGTTGGATATTCTCCATCCCCCTTTTCCAGATCCGTGCTCCAGCATCGTTCTCCCTGCTTTGTACCCTGGGAGGCCGACCTTCCTTCTGGCTTTGAGTTGAGTTCAGTCCAAGGGGAGTCCTGGAAAAAGAGGGTGGGGAGTGCCTGGCCACACGCTGGTGTGACTGTGACCCTCTGCAGAAGGCTGGAGCTTCTGCCAGGTGGCTAGTCTTGATAAACCTCAGGGTTCTAGTAGCTTGAGGGGATAAGAGCTCCCTGCTGTTGCTAGCCCCGAGGTGCTCCACCACGGGGTGTCCCTTCAGTAAGCTCTTCTCCTGCTGCCTGTTTGCAAAAGCCATCTCCTCCTGGCCAGGACCCTCACAGATACATGAGATACTCAATAAGTCCCTGATGGAGTGTCAGGGCTTCTCGTTTTCCCTCCCTCCTAGACTTTCCACCACCAACTGGTCACTTCTTCTACCTGAAAATCCTGTGGGATTTCAGATCAGGGTGCCCTCCCTCTCTCCCCATTACTCATCCAACCACCATCCCCTCTCATAAGAATGTGGCAAAGTAACTTCATCAGCGTGAATTCAGAAGATAAGGTTTTCCTTTTTTTTTTTTTTCTTCTTGAGGCCTTTGGCATGCCCTTTGGGATAATTAGGGATTCTTTCAAGTGCATCATTTTCTGCATAAATTGTGGAGCTGTTATTTCCCTGATGTACCATGTCACATTCCAAGAATGTCTGTGGCTAAAGAAGTCTCAACATAAGGAAAAGTATACTTAAGACCTACCAATAATAATTTAGGAAGGGGCGATTAACACCACTGTGCCTGACTCAATAGAGCAATGCATTTGGTTTTTTTAAGCAGGAAAAAAGGGCCCCAAATTTCAATTTCCTGAAAGAGTTTGCAGACCACTGGAGTGTTTTCCAAACTTCCCTGGTCATGATAGTGTTTTGTTAGAAATTCAAATTTCCAGTGGTTCAGATATACTGGGCCCGGGTTGGGGCTCAGGAATCTGTTTTCAACATGCACTTGAGTGAATCATATTAATCAAGTGTGGAGTATACACTGGGCCCAGCTGTGATTCTCACGGTTTTGGTCTGTTGGCCAAGGAGAAATCCAGTGATGACAGTGACGATGATGACGATGATGATGATTGATAGTATACAAGAATATGTGACATTTAGAAATCACTGTCCAGTTTGCCAAGATTTTACATGTATTGTCACATGGCCCCTACAAGACTCGTTCTTGTCTAATTTTGCCCATACCAATATTATTTTACCAGAATTGAATGGAAAGGATGGTACCAGCAGGTTTCTGTTAAATATCCTCATCGATACCAGAAGCAAAGATACAGCAATCATCATGTTATACACACAAAAGCTATGAGCCGACAGCCCTGAGCCCATTCTTCATGAACCACTGCATGACTTCGTGATCAGAGCTTTCACCCTCTCCCCATGCCTGGATCATGCGAGAGGAGTTCCTAGAGACCTCTGTAGAGGGTTTTCCTGCGGATGGACATCACTAGGCCAGGGGATGTCCTAACCGACCACTCTCTGGAGAGGAGCACAAATGTTCCCCACTCCAAAGGACATGCTGGCCTCTTTTTTTCTGATAGGCTGGGAAGTCTCCCTGTAGGAATGCCATTTCAAGTTTCTGTAGCAGTTCTGCAGAAAGCCAAGCCTAGAAAACTTATCACATACCAGATGACAGTACAGCTTTTAGTATCAAAGTATTGTAATTATGCTCTGAGATTTGGGGGTGGGGATTTTCAAACTATTAATGAATACATTTGGGGAACTATCATGTTATTTACTGTAAATTAGAGCTCCTGGGCTCCTGGCCTCCCTGTTAGCTTATTGCTCATCTGGGTGACCCACTGAGGAAAGAAATATCTTGCTGGCGAAGCTGACCTTACCATTTTTCTGTTGTCCCCATGTATGCCGTTTATAACATTTAACTCCCTCACTTCCTTTTCACCTGCAATCCACACCTTTTTTTCTGTCTTTTGCAAGATCTATGACAGTGTTGAATGAATAATACAAGCCCAAGGGCTTGGAAAGTCTGGGAACTGTGATACTCATGTGTTTTGGTGCTGGCACATTTCCCTCATCCATGCTGATACCTTGGGTTGAAGCTGATTTATTAGCATCCCTGGTTCAGCATATATTGTACTATATAGCATGACATCTATTTTCTCATTTTACATAGCATGGAGTGAGACTTGAGCTTCAATTAATTGAACTAATAATTGTGGTATTAAAAATGATCTCCATGTCCAAGGGCAGAAATTATGCCATGGTGGATATTAAGGCCATTGGGGCCATGGACCCTGAAACATGCATCTTCCAGAACTGAGCTTATGACTGTTTGCACATGACCTTACAGCAGCACATGCTTTAGGAGAATACATTTAAGCCCAAGTCCTAAGTCCAGTGATAAATTCCAAGCTTTTTGTTATTGTTTTTCTTTCTGAAAGACAAAAGGAGTCTTATGCCCTGGTATTTGAGGTTCAGTTCAAGGGCAATGTTGGATGAATCGTTACTGGGTAGGGAATTCTGTGAATGCTAGGTAGTTGGTAATATCCTTTAAAGAATTCAAGAACCTACTCACATGTCCACTGTCCATTCATGTCAAAGTTTACTAATTCCTGCAAGATACCTGGCACTGTGTTTACATGCTAGGGCTGGAATGATAAAGCATCATTTATTGAAAACGTACTATTGTCAGACGGTCTCTAGCGTTCAAAGCATCTTTGGGAGGTAAGCATCATATATCCCATTTTAGGAGAGAGCACAAGCTAACATCCTTTACCTGGATCCCCCACCCAGTCAAGTTGGGGCAGGCCTGAGGCACTCTTGTGACATTAGGGTCAGAACAGCATTTCCTTTTATGTTAAATGGACTCTTCTATCTGCCTGGACTCAGGCCCACCTCGGAGTGGAGGGCGAGCATTCTGTGGCAGGCTCAGAGCTTGAACAGTCCCTTGTTTGTCACATCTTCTTGGGGCATCTTCCTGCTCTCAGTGACATAAGGAGAGAAATGTACACAGGACAGAACCCCTGAGAGGCCTATCAACCCTTTACAATCTCATAGAAGCTGGCAGTTCTGTCCAGACTTACCCTGTCATTTGAGGGTGCGAAAGTATAAGTACAAAAGAGGATTCACTTAGCAAATGTCTAAATATTAAAAAGTTACAGATCAAATTACTGATCAAGATAGTTGTTAAGGAAACTCTTTCTACCCTGCTTCCTTGGCGAATATACCTTTATGACAATGTGAAAGTCCAGGATCAGGTCTAGATTTCTCAGGCTCCTCAGAATTTAGTGTAGAAATTGATAGTTTGAGGAGAGCTGGTTCCCAGTCTATCTCCCACTTCCCTTTCCACCTGACTTCACCCCACGTTGTACATGGACACCCCAGCCAGGACATGCTTCAAGCTCCATCCACCCACTCCCCACAAAAGGCTGCCCTTGGGTCTAGAGGGATGCTCACAGTGGTGTGTTTGCATCTGAAGGGATGGACCCTGGAGAAGACTCCAATGTAGACCCTGAAAGTAGACTCAGGCCTGTTTGGGCAGGAAATTCTAGAGACCTGGGCATCCAGAGTGTGTCTGAAAGAGGGGGCTGTGGGCTCTGCCCTTACCCTGGCAAACTCCGTACCCCTGGGGGAGAAGTGTATAGCTAGAGGAGGGCTAGATGAGATTTCCCGTGAATGTGGGGTTCAAGGCAAGGGCAGAGGATGGAAGGGGTCACAGAGGTGCCCATGGTCAACACTCATGTTATTTTACACAGACAAGCCCAGCTAGTAACTCTCAGAGCTGGGCACAGAGCCTTGGTTCCTCAGCCAGTGTCTTGTTATCCTCTTGTAAAGTGAGCCTGCTACTTGCATGCGGTTTCTGAAGGCTGAGTTTTTCCAAACGTCGTCCTAGCGGCATTCTGGGATATGAGGACCTGAGGCTGGTGGGCCTGAGTGGGTGACTGTAGCTTACATGGGCTCTGCTGCAGAGATGTGAATTCAGAACATGGTTTATACAAAGCTATGAGCCTTGGGGACAGGCTCCTGGATGCGTATCTCAGCACGCCACTGACCAGCTTTGTGGTTTTTAAGAACCACTCCTGGAGACTGTTTCCTCACCTGGAAACTGGGGATAAAATGCTGAATCTACTGGTAAAGTTGTGAAGGTGGAGAATGAAATGTAGAACTCTACACACAGCATGTGGCTTTGCCCATGGTCAGCACTCAGTGAATTGCAGCTATTGTGATGTTACTGCCATTCTCCAGGCGCCCTGGACCCCACTGAGAAGGGACTGCCATCCATCCATCCATCCATCCATCCATCCATCCATCCATCCATCCATCCAACAAATATTTATAGAACATCTACCATGTGCCAAGCACTGTTCTGGAAACTAGGGATTCAGCAGTGAACAAGAGAAGCAAAAATTCCTTGCCATAGTAGAGCTGGCATCCTAATAGGCAGAGGCAGAGATAAACCATGAGCATAATAAATATAGAAGTCGATAGAAGTCGATAAGTGCTATAGAAGAAAAGAAAATGTTGATGAGGCAGGAGGTTCGTTCATGCCAAGGTGAGTTGTAATTTTAAATAGGGCGGTCAGGGTAGGCCTTATGAGAGGATATCTGAGTAAAGACTTGAAGGATGTGGGGGAGGGACCCATGTAGAGAGATGTAGGGGAAGAGCATTCTAGGCAGAGGGAACAGTCAGTGCAAAGGCCCTGAGGCAGAAGTGCCTGTTCCAGAAACAGCCAGGAGGCCAGCTGTGGCTAGAGCAGAATGAGTGTGTATGTGTACGTGCACACACGTGCTCACACTCACATGCACACAGATTATAGATAAGGTCAGAGAAATGACAGGAGCCAGATCATGTAGGGTCTTAACAACCACTGAAAGGGCTTGGCTTTTACTATGAAATGGGGTCATTGCAGGGTATGGGCTGTGTGTGACATAACCCTCAGTACCTCCTCCCCATGACTTGGGCCCTCAGGCTAGCCCCTAGGTCTCCCCAACCTCCTTCCTGTTCCAAGCTCACTACTTCCTACCCATGTTGCATGCCCTTCTTTGCCTCTAGCCATCATGCTCTGTGTCCCAGTCCCTCAAGTCCCAGGTGCCTGTCTTTAGGCAATGATCGGATGCGCTGTCTTCTGGAGACCCTTTTTAAAAAGGAGCGGCATTGCTGGTGGGAATTCAGGCACGGGGCAGGTTGTGGGTATTCACTTCATTTCTGAGGGAGGCTGGTTTCGGCAACCCACGTATGAACCTTGCTTCGGCTGGGCTCTCCCCTCTCCCCATGGAACCCGGGATCTGTTCCCAGGCCACCCTGGGCCCCCAGTCTCCTGCCTGGCTTTGATCTGTGAGCAAGGATAGAGGACAGGAAGACGGGAAGAAGGTACTGGAGGGCTGGGCAGAGGGGCAGGGTGGAGTGCAGCTGGGTGAGGGCGTGTGTGTTAGGGAGGCAACAGGAAGCAGGGCTGGGTTTTTGTTCTCCAACCAGTTTCCAGTCGTGGCTGTCCCGTGGGCTTTCCGGGCTCAGTCTGAAGGAGCGTTATTCCTGGGGGTGGTGCACTTGAGCCCAAACATTTAGCCACGGCCAGGCCAGCCATTACTCTGCTTGTAACTGTGGCACCGACATCGGTCCAGACACCCTCCAAGAGTATCTGCTCTGCCCTTGGCGTTGCCCCGGACAGCTTTCCAGGGAGTTGGAAGGCTCTCCTGGGACGGGTGCCAAGGTGCAGACGGCCCTCCTTGTGGCCGGCTCTGTGGGTGGGCCCTAGGGGGGAGTGGGGGAGAGGATAAGCAAGGCTTGCTTTACCTGCTGCTCCCAGCAGTGGAGGTGAGTGGTCGCCTTGGGTCAGAGAGTTTCCCGTTGAGTCAGAGCCTCCTGATACGCCCACCCCTCCCACGCATACTCTGAGTGAATGCAGTTTTGGAAGAACTCTGCCAGTGGGAACACCAGCCGCCTTTGTGCAGCCCCGAGGGTTATCAGGGTGGCTCAGATTGAGGAAGTCCTCGCCCTGCCGCCCTGGTCTGATCTGCTTCACCCTGCCCCTCAGCGGGGAGGCCCTGCCCGTGGGAGAGTCTGGCTTACATGGGGCAGTACAGCTGCCCCTCCTGCTCCTGACTTCAGGACCCTGGCATTTTGCGGGGAGGTAAACAGAGGTCCTGGCCTTTGTGATCAGGGAACGATCCATTTTTCTTCACTTTTCGCCCCACTTGCCTTTCATCATGTCTGTGTAAAAACGAAAGCTATTGTTTATTTAAAAGGACTATTTGCCTAATGCCCCTGGAATTTATTTGCTGGAGCATTTTCCATTTTCATATTCAATTCAGACTTTGGCTCCAGTTAAGAGGTTATGTAACCTGGGATGGAATGAATCCCGTTGGCATCTGGGGACCCCCCCCCAGAGAACCCCACCATTAGCCATTCCCGTGAGGGGGTGAGCTCTGGCTGCATATTCAGGTTGCTTCTGTGAGCTGCTGGGGGTGGGGACCCGGGAGGTGGGAGGACTTGCTAGAGGGAGACTTGGCAGCTGTTAGAATGGAGTCGGCAGGATGTCTATTGGGGGCTGACTTCTTAGATTTTCTCTGGGCTGCTTCCCCCTCCTCAGCTGTAGACCCTTCTCATGTACAAAGCCCGGGCCCTTCAGTCAGCTTGTCTCTGAACCTTAGTAAAAAGCCGAAGCATCATTGCCTGAGCTTTCATGGGATTTGGGAACTGTTTCTGGCAGATTCCTTCCTGGATCGCCTATGGAATCTGTCTCCACACTCTCATCCGTCCCCAGCCACCCTGGCCTCGAGGACTTCGCCCTGACTGAGGCCCACATTCCCACCCCAAGATCCCTTGATTCCTACTCTGAAATCTGGTCGGGGTCTGCATGGAGTTCCTTTGACAGGGGATAAGAAAAGGGGTGTTGTCCTGGGTTATGAGGGGCTAGAAGTTTAACCTGCTTCTGGACTTTAAAAGGAAACAGAGATATAGAGTGGGTATTGGAACCCCAAACTTAGTGTAGTTGTGAAGAAGCAAGTCAGGACTAATGGGGGTGGGGTGAGGATGGGGTCCCGCCCCTGACTTCCCTCCCACATCCCCATCTTGAGTGATGGTAGAAAACTCGTTCTTTCCATCATCCAACTTCTCTCTCCCTACTGTGGCCTGAGATGTACCCCTCCACATCATTTCTCTGCTTAAATATGCTCATTAACCCCCGTTAAAAACAACAACAACAACAAGAAGATAACCCCGTGTATGCCTGTATTAACACAATGCTAACTGCTGTAGCAAATGAACCCTCAATTTTCAGTGACTTAACCCACTAGAAGTTTGTTCACCACTCACGTGTTTGTCAAAGAAGGCTATTATTCCTCAGTGGAGGTAGCTTCTTCCACATGGTGATTCTGGGACTCTTGTTCCTTCCATTGCTGGCTCTGTCACCCCTTAGAACCTCAGTCTTCTGCTTCCTGGAGGCAGGAGGAGAAATTGCAGTGGACAGGGCATACCCACTTCTTAAACACTCCGGCCTAGACATGACCCACATCCCTTCCATTGACGTTCTGTTGGTGAGAACTGGTCAATGGCCATAGCTGGACTTGCAGGAGACTGGGGAATGTGGTCCCAGGTTGGGAGTCACCGCGGGGACAAGTCCACATAGTATCAGTGGTAGGGGATGGAGAGAAGGGATGTACTAGAGGAATGACGAGGGGGTGAAATCAGCGGGACTCGGTGAGCGAATGTATATGGGGCAATGAAAGGAAGTCAGGAATTCAAGGCTGCCCCCCGTCAGGGTTTCTAGTCTGGAGAACGGGGTGACTGGTGATGCCACCCAAGGAAATGAAGTCTGCGGGAAGAGAGGCAGATGTCGAAGGGATGGCTCCGACTGTCATAGGCCCAGCACAGGACGGGTGGCGTTTCGTGAATGCGGGGCTGAGTGGAAATAGCACTGAACGAACTTGAGTCCCTTCTGCCCATCCTATGGAGATCTAGTTGAGAAAGACCGGTAGTTGTATTCACAGACTGAAACCATAGAACCCGAAAGGATCAGGCCAATCACTTTGCAAGTAAAAAGCTAATAAGAATAATCAAGAAAAAAAGGCATAATTAGTAACCCAGGAGAGGACACCGCACCCTCTTCAGTGTTGGGGTCTCACCTCTAGGATACCTGGGGGAGAGGAGAAGGCGATCACCTGACTCAGGTGAGGAGGAAAGTCTGCCTGCCTTGTGCCAGCACAGCTTCCTCTGTTCTCCATGGCCTCGGGCTCATAGCCGTAGGTATGTGGTGCCAAGAAGGGCTGGGAGCTGGCATTACTTGGGCCTCCGACCAGAGGCCAGCATGCTGCCCTCTCCATCCCTCATCGGAAAGAAAGGGGGAGCCGACCAAAGGCCAAGTCGTGGGCTGCAGCCACAGGCCACCTTGCCACTGGGCAGATCCAGGCTGCTGCTGCTACACGTGGCACCAAGGGTGCCTGGGAGGCCGGACTGCCTGAGCTCTGAGTCAAAACCGGTCACTGGGGCAGGGGTGTGGGGAGGCTTTGCAGGTGAGGACTGAGATAGGGGCTTGGCTTCTTTCCTGTCTAAAAGGTCAGACTGGTAGCCTTCAATTACGCCTTTGTACCAGGAGCAAGAAGCAGGGGCATTTCCTGGGGTGGGGGCCTGGGGAGGGCTCATATCCCTGCCTGTGGGGGAACCTGAGCAGAGTGAGGGGTGAGTTCCTATGGCCAGAACTCCTGGTCGACATCTCCATCAATAAACTAGTTTGCGTGCGGCCTTGACCTTTCCACAGCGCCAGGCTGCTTTTCTCCCTGCAGATGGTGTCGCTTCAGTTGTCATTCGATTGTGTGTATCATCCTTGTACTTGAACTCAAATGATCAGTGTTTGTTGAGCATCTGCAGAATGTTGAGTACTACAGGAACACAAGAGCTAGCTATGGATTAGGCAGAGACTGAGATGCAGGAGGTGGGGACCCACTGAGGAACTACGTAAAATGCTGTGGGATGAAGTGCGAAGTTCTGGGTCACTTTCTGGCAGCGCTGCTGGGAGTCCACTGGGGGAGACCGCACTGGAGCCTGCAGGCTCTGGGGAAGGTTTCCCTAATGGAAGATGAGATGCAGGTGCACCCTGAAGGCCGAGCAAGGTTTTAGGAAGAAGAGGGAGTGAGGAGCAGGTGAGACCAAGGTCTACGTATAGTCAGGTAATACAAATGCTGGAATAAGATTGCAAAGTTAGATTTAAAACTGGTTAATGCCCTATAAGGGCACTAAAATGGAAACCTTTGGGGACATCTTTCCACCTGATAGAGATCATTCCTGGATTGTCAGCGTTCCACAAATGAGCATCTAACTTTCAATAATTTGGGTCCCATTCGAGAATGAGTGGTAAAGAAGACAAGGATATCTTCTTAAAGAGCCCCCGGATGCGTAGGGGGTCTCACCCAACAGCGTTCTTCTCTTCGGCACTGAAAAGACTATGGTGTGGTGTAGGACACTGAAGACTCAATGCGTGATCACTGAAGGGGCACCTGTGATATCTTTGCCATATTTAAAATTTGGAAGATTTTTGACAGGAAGAACAGCAGCAGTATCATGGTTGAGAGAGAGCCTGGTCGGGAGAGGGGAGCAAACACGTCTTGGACGTGTCTGGGAGGCTGGCAGGAGCTGGGAGTTAGGAGGCCTGAGTTTTGGATGGTGAAGGGACGGCAGAGCCCAGAGGGCCCCAGGCTGCACAGGGGACGGACCTGTCCACCACAGAACAAAGCCAGCAGCCCTCTTACGGCCAGTTCCACCACCAGGCCAGACGGTACCCTTGGCAACCCAAGGGCCGGGCTGGGAGGAAGAAGAAAACACAATGAGAAAAGGCCATATAAGCAAGAAGTCCAGATGTCAGGGAATTCTGATGGCATATGACCAGACCGAAATCTGAAAACTACATAGAAAAAAACAACCAAAATTAAAGGCAAGCGGACTTAGACTCGAGAGACTTGTTTTCCTTGTCCAGAGCACATATTTCAATAAATGGCAGAAAAGCATAAACACTGCAAAAGAAATTCAGCTACTTAATCGCCTTATTTTATTAATCAAAGGTGGCCCGGGGACGGCTGGTCAAGCAGACTTCGACTCAGATCCTCTTGGCCTCACTTGGCTTTTCCTCTGTGTTTGAACAACTTGTTACGTCTGCTTCTCCATTCCATTCCTTTCCTGGCTTGGTGTTTGTTTTGTCGGCAAGATGGCCATGTATGCATGAAGAAAGCTACAGGGTGACTTTCTGCCACCCGTTTTTTGAGAGTGTTCTCTTTTTCCCCGCGTGGGGTAGTGGAAGACATCCCAGAACTCAGTCAGGACTTCTTGCCCTGTGGGTTTCAGTTTGCCTCTGTGGCCAGACCCAAGAGGCCATCCACTTGTCTCACCAGGGCAGGAAGGTACAGCCCTGCACTCTGGTTGCAGATGGTTTTTTCTTCCATTTATTTATCGATTCATTTGATCAGTCAGTAGCATTTATTGAGAACCCACCCTGGGCTAGCTATGGATACAAGGATGAGGAAAAGCAGACGTGGTCCTTGCACTGCTGAAGGTTCTATAGGTCAGATAATTCTGTAAGTAAATGTCTCCTTTCAGCTGTGATATCTTCCGTGAAGGAGCATGCTGCTATTAAAGTATCGCTGGATGTTTACACATGACATTCTCTTGTCATTTTCCACCGAGCCCCAAGAGGTTGTAAGTCTTTCCACGTCCTTAGTCAGGATGCTCGACTACCTATAAGGATTTGGAAAGAAAAAGGCTGCCACTCAGTTTTGGACTGCTGGTCCCCTGCTGACCCTGGGGATACAAAGGGATTGCCATTTGAGAAGCCCAGGAATTGACACTGGGGAGAGGAAGTTTTGGAAAAGGCTGGTGGTGTGGTGGTTTCCCACCTGAGCTGCTTGGAGGAGAGAAGAGGGTGTGTCCCCTCAGGCAAAGAGAAAGGAGGCGACCACTCAGGACATTTGCCCTGGCGTTTTCCAGAGTTCCAGGGCACAAAGGGGAATGTGGGACATGCAGCTTAGAGAGGAGTTAGTGGAGCCCTGAGAATGTCCTGTGCAAATGCATCACAGGGAGATGGCTGGCCCACTGTATCATCTGGAGCCATTTAGAAAGGATTTTACCTAGGTGACACAGGGTGGGGGGCAGTGGGACCATAACCAGTCAGAGGAGACCATGTCACCTTTTCAGGAGCTGCAAGGGTGGGTCCTAGTTCTGGAGAAGCCCCCAGGGAGCCCTCAAATGTGCCTGAAAAGAAGTCAACCAGGAACGCCCTCCTAGCCTAAAGAGGTCAGTGTGCCATGCAGCCAACACACAAGTGTTCAGAGAGGGTCACTTTAAACATCCATGACGACCAGAGAAAAGCAACCTCCAATGGTACCTGTTCTAGCCAGCTGTGCCTTTCCCATCTCCCTCTCCTCCAAAAGGATGTCGTAAGCAGCTGCTGGAAAATGGTGGATAAGAGAGAAAGTGACCACAGCTTTCCACCCTCTGCTCCCGCCTTCTTGCAGCCTTCAAGCCTGAACTAGGGTACAAGAATGTTTAGCTTTAAATGAAATTTGGAGTTTTTTACTGTTACATAGGACTGGTCATTTTAATACTGAATGAGATTATTCTGGAGGTCAAAACTACTGGAAGATGTTTTATGATCTAAGAGTGACCCAAGATAATGGGACCTGCCCAGGGTTTCATCCAGGGGTCAGGGAAAAAGGAGTCAACCTAGGCACCTAAGGGCCTAGAAGATGCAAGAGGGTGCAATCGATATTGCATTTCAGAGAGATCATCCTGGCTGCTGTTAGGGAAGAGGCATTAGAGAGTAAATGTGGGTGCAGGGAGACTGGGTAGAAAGTTTGCGGTGGTCTAGTGGTGGAGGTGAAGAGAAGAGGGAAGGCAGCAGAGAAGGCAGGGTACAGCGAAGTCTCACTCCTATGCTCTCCTTCTGTCTCTATTGTGGAGTCGTCTTTATCGTGTGAAGAACTCAGTGTCTGATTTAGTTCTGCCTCTCCCACCCAGGACCTGCTGTATGTATCTGTCTACAATAGGTGCTCAATAAATGATCGGTAAGTTTATTATATTGTTGAAATAAGTTATGGTGAGAAAAACGAGCATTGGAGTTTGTTTCAGTTATCTGTTACAACAATAATGTGGCATGACAAACAGATTTAAAACCTTGTGACATAATAATAAGCATGTCATTAGCAAATCTGAGGTAGCAGTGGCTTGTCTTGACAGCTCTGCTGGTTCTGACAGGGCTTGGTCACATAGGTGGGAGTCGGCTGTTGGCTAACTAGACTGGACTTGGCTGGAGTGACGGTAGCATCTCAGCTCTGTTTCACATGTACCTCATCCTCCAACAGGCCAGCCCAGGAGTGGTCTCATGGAGACGGTAGAGGCACAAGAAAGCAGAACCAGGGCCATTGGTACGACTGATAGACATACGTTTGAATCCCATCTGCAACATTCATTAGTCGTGTAACCTTCAGTGAGTTATTTTACACTCTGTGCCTTAACGTCTTTATCTGTAAAATAAGGCTAAGAAAATCTAGTTCAATGGGCAGTAAGGATTAAATAACAGCAATAATATCTCCTTCCCACTATACCAGCTTGAGGGGGTAAATAATTCTGCCTGTGGCACAAGTATAGGGGAAAAAAGACTATTAAAGGATGAAAAATAGCTCAGAGGGAGGGAAGGGAATTTCGGGCTGGGGAAATAGTGTGTACAGAGTCACAAAGGTAAGAGAGTATGAAGGCTCTGTGCATGAAGAGATGAGAGGGAGCATGGAAAGTTGTGCCGAAGTCTCTCTCAGCTCTAGGGTTGTGGTGCTAGGGAGTTTTAATCTTATTTTGCTGGCAATAGGGAGCCACGGAAGATTCTATAGAAAAGGAGTGTTTATTTCCTTGAGCAAGCATTTCTTTGACACTCCTTCCACACACACCTCCTAGCCTTATTGGAAGGAGAAATAGAATAGTGGTTCTTTTCTCTCGGCCATGCCCCCATCTTCCCCTGGAGGCTTGCATTCCCCATGCATGGCATTTTTGATGAGCAGAACAGCTCTTAACCAGGCCCGAACTGCTCCAAAAAGATTGGGGTGGGGTTGCTGGGGGGACAGATAAGGGAGGGTGCAACAAGAACAGAAACAGAACAGCTCTCTAGGAAAGGAAGCTTCCTCAGCCTTCAAGAACACAGAAGCCAAGAAGAATACCAATAATTAGCACAGCAGAGGTTCCTCTGTCAACCAATCAGGTGTTGCTCCCAGAAAACAGTAAGGGAAAAAAAAAATCAACGTCGGAATTCATTTTTTAACACTTCATTATCATGAATCAACTTGATAATTCCCCAGAAGCAGAATATTCCTGAAGTAGCTTCATATGATCTCCAGAAGTGACTTACATTTAGAAATTTTCCTTTGGACTGCAGATAGAATACTGATAATTTCCAGACACCATGGCTTCTGCTAACCATCAGCATAAGCAGTATTAAGCTTTATCTCTGAAATTAACCAGACTTGAACTCCATCAGCACAGGCTTTAATGAAATTCTCATGCACATATCAGAACTTGCTTATCTTCTTTTAATCAGAATCTTAAAGTCAAACTTGATGGCTTTGTTTTTCTAAAAATGGAAAAATATCCTCCCTCAAAAAAAAAAAAAAGAATGAAACGATACAGAAAACACCTTTATTTTTTTATCCCATCAGTTTATCCAGCTGATAGTAATTGTGGAGCTCTTATGAACCAATACTGTTTTAGGAATTGGAGATACAAAACTGAATGGAACAATGAAGTCCCCATCCGTTGTATTGTAATAATAGAGGCACATATATCATAGAGCTAAAATTTAGGTAGCAGACTTTAGGGACTAAAGTAAATTTCCTTAATTTAATGAAGTGTATCAAAACCCACAATAAGCATCATATTTAATGGTGAAATATAGAAATAATTTGCATTATAGGAGAAACTATAGGCCAGAATGCTTACTTTCATTTCTACTTTCTAGTGAAGGTTCTTGCCAATGTAATAAGGTAAAAATAAGTATAAATAGTAGAAAGTGAAAGATAATGCCATCATTTACAGCTGATACTATCCACCTAAAAAATTCTAACAGAATAATTGATGAACTGTTAGATTAATAGATTTCAGCAATTTGGCTGAATCCAGACACAAAATCAATAGCTTTCCTATGTATTTAGTGAGAATATATCATTTTAAAAAATCCCAATTCACAATAGCAATAAAGTATCTAAGAATGAACCTAATAAGACATGTGTGAGACCCATATAGGACAATTTAAAAATTTTAAAAAGGATTTAAGAGATCTTATTAAAAGAGATATAGCACACAAATCTGTCGGTTGTCTTCAAACACAATTACAGTAAGATTTCTTTCCATGGAACTTGACAGGCTGATCTATAATTCATATGTAAAATAAAATGTGCAAAAAAATCAAACTTTCTTTAAAAGAAAAAAAGAGCGGAAGAAGGAACGTGTTCAGCCAGATATCAAAATATGTTATGAAACGGTATTAAAACCATATAAAATTGGTACAAAAGTAGACCAGTTGATCAAAATTCCTACTATGTGCCATTCACAAAAATACATGGATTGAAGAGAAGTGTAAAAAGCAGGACTGTAGGAGAAATTAAAAAAAAATAAACCGTATTCATGAGGTTGGAGTAGGGGAAGTCTTTTAAAACAAATACATGTCAATACCAAAAAAGAGTAGATGATATATTTTATTATATTAAAATCCCTTTTACATGACAACTGACACCATCAACAAAGTAAAAAGACTAGTATAAAATATAGTAGTAGCAAAGGATTTCTAATCAGAATAAAGAAATAATTTTTTGAAAAAACAATAAAACCATTTATCACCAGTAAGAAGCAAAAGATATAAAGAGGCAGTTCATAGTCTAAAAAATATAAAAATAAGCAAAAAAAAATTATTCTCATTTATAATCAAAGAAACACAAAACAAATAGCACTTTTACCCACATACTGGCAAAATTTTTTTTAAAGGCTAATGTTAAATGTTGGAGAAAATAGGGAAATCGTTTGCATTTAGTAGCGATAGGATTGTGATGTGACTTCCCATCACATCTTCATATTCTTCATATTCTTCAATCTTAAAGCTTCCCTTTTTCATATCTTCTTTATGGAAATATTTGCACACATGCTCAAAGCAAAGATTTTTATTATGGTATTACGATGGTAGAAAAATTGAAACATAATGTCTACAAATAAGGAGATTATTAGAAGAGCTGTAATGGAGTAATACTCTGGAATCTAATATGCAGCAGGTAAGAAGGAAGCACATCTATTCGTAGCGACCTAGAAAGCTCTCAGAGATCCTACTTTAAAAATGGAAAAACGAAAACGAAGGAAACGGTGTAGTGGATGTATAGCTTACATCGCAGATCTTCTTCCAAGAATGCAGGACTTCTTCCAGATGAGGCCTTCAGCTGTTATCTCCTTTTGTGCATCACCTTCAGCTGACCTTGTCCAAGGTCACATTCTTTTCCTGGAGCAACCTGCATCCAGTGGCTGACCCTCACTGAGGAATAAAGGCCTGGGCCTCCTGGCCCAACTTGGAACAACCATGAAATGTCATTCTATCTTTAGAACTCTCTAGTAGTAATAATAATAAATGCATAATAATTCATAGGCTTGACTAAGGCTTCTATTGAGACCACATCACAGCCCAGCTTCCCCATCTGCCCTGTCTGTTTCTGTCCCTTTTCCTCCACGAGTGTTGATCCCAAGGGCAGTCCCTAGTAATCCTTATGCACCTCAGAGTTGGCTTCCCCAGAATCCAGCCTGTGACAATCAAGTGGTAGAACCATAGACAAAGCAATGCCATTTACAGTAAAAAAAAAATCCTCACAGTGCTATATACAGGCATACTTCAGAGGTATTGTGGGTTCATCTCCAGCGAAGCGTGGTAAAATAAGGTATGTCTGTATTTCTTTGTGTACATGTATAAAATACATTTTTAAAGTTCTGGAAGGCTGAGAACAGTGGCCATATATGAAGAGGGAGCTGAGAAGGGCAAGGAAGACAGTTGATCTTCTAACAGGAATATGTTCATGTACTTCTGGAGTAATTAATATATACACATACATGTACACACACACTCCCTGGGTGCTATGGTGACACTACGAAGGACGATCAGGGAAGAAGTGATGGCATTTGAAGACCGTCTTAAAGGATAACGAGGAGTTCCTTTGAGGATTATAAACACCTTCCCACATCTTTTGGATAAGTGTGAAATTTTAAAGTAAGATCCACACTTCCTGCCTCTATTCTTTTCCCTATCATTTTATTATGAAAGATTTCAAGCAATCGGTGTAAAGACTTTCACAGCAAATACCCATGTACTCATCACTTTGATTCTGCAATTATTTCACCGTATTCGCTTTATCACACATCTATTCATCAGTTTTTGAAAACTTTTATTTCAAAGTAAGTCCTTGGCTCTCTTGAAATGCTGTCTTCCTTCATTAGATGATAAATTTTAGGTTAAGATTTAGATTATCTTTTTTTTTTTTGGATTCTTTCATTTATTCTTATTAAATTAGGCGTACTTTTCTAGTTTTTTGCATATCTCGGCCATTTCCAAGTGAGGACAGTCACAGAGTCAATGGATTCAAGCTGTCACCATAAATAAGTTTCTTTCTTACCAATGGTGTTTCTATTTACTGAAACCTTACTTGATGTTGGGCTTTTTTGGGGTGTTATCTCATTTAGGCAAAACCGCCATTCTGTGTCATGGGTACCATCATTACCATAATTTTGCCAAGGAGGAAACTGAGGCATAGAGGGTAGAGAAGTTGTTCAAGGCCACACAGTCATTATTTGGCAGAGTCGGGGCAAAGGTTCATATTATTTTAAAGGCCGTGATTACAGCCATTCTCAAACATTCTCCTATGAGGGTGAAACACCCATCCTAGAATTTATCTGTGGATCACCCACTTCTCATGAGTATGTGTCTCACTCTGGACCTGTGATGTGATGATCTGGATGCAGTCAAAGTTGCTGAAGCACTCTCCAACTTGACCCAGCCTTTCAATTCCCTCATTACTTCATGGAGAATCATATATCCCAGGCACTCAAGTATCTTTGAGGTTCTGGGCCTCACTAAGTGGGGTTTATGTTGCTCAGTATTTCCTCCACCTAATACCAAGCCCCAGCTACGTGATCGTAAGTTGAAAGTGATATGTGGTGTTTCCTGAGAATTAAGGGATGCCGTGAGGCTTTAAATGGAGCATCTCTAAGTTTCCTTCTTGGAAAATCCTGTGATTCTCTTAGTAACTGACAAGGAGCCCTGTGACAGGAGATCCTGCTTCAACAAATATGTCGTGATGATCCTCCTTCACCCAGTGTGTCAGACACCGTGAGATGCGTGTCCATATCTCTTCCTTTGCCAGAGGAGGGAACTGAGGCTCAGAGAGGCTATATTCCTTACCCGAGGTAACACAGATGAAGGATTCAAACCTAGGGCCCTGTCCTTTCCATCACACCATGCTGCCAATATTTGATCCTGTTGGGATGGGGAAGGGCAACAGGGGAGCTAGCTTAGTGCTGGATTCAAGAATCGGAAACGTACCCGATTTGAAGTGTGTCCAAGCCATGTCCTAACTGCTCTGGTTTCTGCAGGTTTCGTGTCAGAATTGAAAAGAAGGCTACCTGTCCATCCAGGAAATGGGCAAAGGATACAGACGGACAAACAGTTTTATCAGAAAGGAAGCTGATTAAGTTTTAAGAAAATTTTAAGTTTCTTGTCCTGCTCTCTTCTCCCAGTTCACACCCATCCATTGTACTTATTTTCTGAGACATCTGGAGTTACTAAAGTATCGGAGATTTAAATGGAGGAGGAATGGGGAGAAGCTGACAGCTGAATGTAGGTGATAGTTAAGCTTAGAGAGATGCTAACGAAACGATGAGGAGTTGAATCTCCCGTTTAGTCTTTTCTACTTTTCTACACTTCCTAACGCTTTGTGTTAAACTCAGTCACAGAGATAGAAAATTCCAGTCATTGGGTGAATTCTAGAAGCAGATTTATTAGTAATGAAACCTTATCATTTGGTGTGTTTTAAAAGCAATTCATGGAAATCTATATAATTTCCTATCATGTATACCAGGAAGGTAGCAGAAAAAACGTTCCTCGTGAGAATCAGAAGCACGAGCTAAACATTTAGGAAAATCTTGTCTATAGAAGCAGCTGTTTAGCCACACAGTTCCCACGCTGAGGGCTTTGTTTGGCTTTTGGGAATGGTGTAGATATCGTGGGTGACTCGGGTCCACTCAGCCTCTAATTATGATTCACCTGTCCTTAATATCACCTCTTTCTTCACTCACTGTGGAACAGCAACTTGAAATATGTCATTTTTGGCAGATGTCCTTGGTAGAGTTCAGTATTTCTCACCCCATCTCTTTAAAACCCTCAAAGGAGAGCTCGTTTCAGAAAGTCGAGGTAAACCATGTAGAGGTTCTTGGTTGTTCGGAGCGGTCTCCCCCGCGAAGGCACTAAGGCCCGTTGGCAGGGCCTGAGACAGCATTCTGTCATCCGTCCAGTTCGTTAATTTACTCAGTTCGTTAACTGAGTCTTTTTCTGGGCTGGATATTCAGAGGCTGATGAAATAGATATGACTCTTCGCTGAGCTTACAGTCTAATAGGAATGCTAGAACGTAAACATGTAATAACTAAATAAGTAGAAATTGATTATTGTAGGTGCTATGAGGGAAATGACCAGGGTGAAATGTTTGAGAAGGCGTCAGTCATGCTAGGTGTTTGGGGAAAAGCATTGGAGGCGGAGGGAACAGCGAATGTGGTAGCCTGGAGGCAGGAAGGGTGTTCGGAGGAGCAACAGGGGGCCATGTGGTTGGACTACGGTTGGATGAGAGGGAGAATGGGAGGAGGTGACGGCGAAGAAGTCTGCAGTGGGCCACGCTCAGTGAGTGGGTTTAATTAGATGAGCTGAGGGAAGCTGTTGAAGCGTTTTGAGCAAGGAGGTATGGTGGGGCTTTACTTGTGTTCTCAAAAGATTACCCTGGCTCCTGCATGGAAAATGGACAGATGAGCAAGCAGGAGGCCAGAGAGGAGATTCACTTGATAGGTGAGGCGAGAAATTGCTGTGCTTCCCAGTGAGCTGGAGTGGATTCTAGTTCTGCCTCTGCCACTTTGATACTGTGTACTTTTGGGCAGGTCTCCTAATGTCTCTGGCATTCAACTGTTCACCCCTAATAAAATAGGGGTAAGTATTTTCTCATGTGGTTTCTGGAAGGAATAAGTATTCATAAAGTCCTCTATAAACCTCGACCATATGCTTATCTGAGCTATAATATGATTCATATTGAAAGGAGGTGGACCCCTGCAAGGCTGGAAAAATCACTCAGCTGCCCCTACGTGAGCAACATTTTATTATAGCTTGAGGCTAAAAAGATGCTTTTGTTTCTTTACAGCCATCAATGTCTCTCTAAGGGAGGGCGACTGGTTAATAAATCACACAGTGTGGTCATTTATATGTAGTCATTTACTAAGGTAATAACTTAGAATGGTTGAGCCTTTTTTTTTTTTTTTCTTGAGCTTCATGTCTCTGGTCACCAAATGTGGGTGACATATGAGTGTGATAAACTATGTAGGTGTGACATGCTGTGAATGAGAGGATGCCTGACGGAGGCCCATTAAACCTCCCTCCAGTCACTCTCCCCGACAGGAGACCACATGCTTTTAGCACCCAGTCAGTGCCGATGATCCATCACTATCCCCCAGTCTGGTGGATGCTGTATTCTTGTCCCACAAGAACCTCGGCGTTCTTAGGGTAAAGGCACACAATACTTATTTTGGCTTTGAACACAGCAAGTCTATCTTTCATCGTGCATTTGGGCCATTCAGAATCCTTATGTTACAAGGAAATATCTTGTTTCACATGCAATCTTCTGTTATGGCCCTGAGCAGATGCTGAGATTTGCTGCCCTGTCATCCACGAGAGCCTCTGGGTTCCCAGAGAGACCAATTTAAAAATATTTTCTGGAAGGCACTGCAGTGCTGGAAATGTTCTCTGTGTGCCCTGTACAGTACAGTAGCCACTAGCCGAGCACTTGAAATGTGGCCAGTACGACTGAAGAACTGAATTTTAAATGGTGTTTTAATTAGTTAAAATTTAAATCGCCACATGTAGCTAGCTAATGGCTACAGTACAGTGCTAGAGGAATGGGTTTTTTTTTTTTTTTTATGGAAACCCCTCCTCCGACGAGGGTCTTGTGAACCCATGGCCTCACAGGCCCCCTCGTGCCCCGCAAGACCCTCACCAGCATTTCCGTCTCCCACATTCCGGGCATGCTGAGACACACATTTGTTGGGCAGTTATAGGCATTGCTTCGCTGTCTCAGTATTTCAGCACGGTCTGTGTGGTGAGATTTATTTATTTATCTTTAATTTTTATTTTTCTTATGCCTACAGCACCAGGTCATCCTAGGTGGTCTCCCATCCAAGTACTAACCAGGCCCGACCCTGCTTAGCTTCCGAGATCAGACGAGATCAGGCGTGTTCAGGGTGGCATGGCCGTAGACAGTGTGGCAAGATTTAAATGGTGTGTCGGGAAGGGATCAGTGAGCAGGCCGTCCTCAGAGGGGGACGTTTCCCCCACACTGACCTCTGCTCTGAGCCCTGACCTTCTGTTTGACCTCTGTGGGTGCCCTGCAGTGGCTGTGGAGGCTGGCCAGTCCCAGGAAAGGCATTTGTCATTTCCTACTCTTGGTGTTAAAATTGTCCCTGCCAGCATAGACACTTGAAAGTCAATGATTTCTTAGCCCATGCCCACTTCTTGGCCTGTGTGAGAGATTTCTGGGGGGTGGGGAGTGGGGGTGGTGACGTCCACAGTGTAGAGGCCGTGACAACAGCAAGGCCGAACGACTCTCCCAGTTTGCTTGAGTGTTTTCGGGAGGCCTTTGCTGAGCAGCAGGTGGGTGGATGAGCTAGCTGCTCACTAGGACCAGGAGACACCTGGATCCATGGTCAGAAATCAGGTAGCTCACCTGTCCGTGGAGGGAGACGTAGAAGGTTACTCTGGTGCAGATGGGGAAACGGGGTTAAGACAAAGAATTGGCCCAACATTGTTCTTTTTAGTCTATAGATGAGGAAAAGAAGATTGATGATGTGCCCAAGCTTGATGGTAGCCCGAATGAATATTGTAAATGGGATCAGTTCTCTCACATTCCAGAATTCAATGTCTGGGCAAGTCCTGCCCCTCAAATTAAGATATCAGCATTCAGCATGTAGGGGACTAATTTGTATTCTACACAGCAACAGGCTCTTGAAAGATAACAGATGTTTGATGGAGAGCTTAGATTTTTGCATGATATAGATTTAGAATATAACTTTTCCAGGAAAGGAATAGGGTTAAGAATGTCCCATGCTATCTGTCATACTAACGAACTGTGCATAGCCCATCAAATCTGATAGAAACAGCATCACTGCCCAGAAACAGCTCAGACCTGGGAGTGATGTCAGGGAGACCAGGGCCCTGAAAGACAGGGTCCCGTGAAAGGACCACTGGTTCTTTTTTTAAAATTCAGGTTTAGCAGGAACCATTTTTAATTTGGGGCTAGCCCTGTTTTCACCCCTGGTGGTCATTCCTCAAAGCTATTTTTATTCCTGAAAAAAAACAGGCATGAGAAACCAAACAGGGATTTCCAGTTACAGGTAATTATCCAGATTGCAGCTGTGGCTTGTTCTGCTTGGCACATTTTTGTTCACACCCGGATTGGAGCTGATCTACTTATAAACAGGTGGTTTGGGTGTGGAGGGGATATCTTTGGGCTCTTTATGGCTGGATTTCCAGAATATGCTTTTAAAGATTATGGTCAAATTTCCCTTGATTGGGGAGGGTAATGACTAAAGGCCTCGGTCATTTATGTTTCCTTTTCCAGTATGAGAAGTGTTATTAATTTACTCACTGAAAACGTTAAGATCAAAGAGATCATAAATGCAGCACGAACGCTATTTCAAGAACATAAAATTCAGTTATTTCTATTAACAGAAAGGATTTGGAACAATGTCTTTGAAGGTGAACAACAAAAAGTGTTAAGTATTTTTTTCTTTTTCTTTTCTTTTTTTTAAGTGACTATATGGAATATCAATGCAAATAGGCTGAGATTTAGTGAAAAATGGCTCAACCAACTAAGACTTAGAAAACAACAACAAAAAAAACTTTTCATAATCTTTGGTAAGATCGAGAATGTGGTTCATGGACTCCAGATAATTCATTGGAACTGTGCAAATCTTTTCAGACAGGTTTGACCTTGGGGCCCCAAAGAGCCCATTGGTACTTACAAATCATTTTAGACGAGCTTGTCCTTGGTACAAATAATTCTACATTTACAGTTCCAGGAGACACTTGCCTATTCTATTAAAAGGCTTTTGCTGCACTTTTCAGTGACATGAGATTGAAGACATGAATACTGTTTTACATAGTTAGCAGGACCAACTCTACTATGATATGGTGTGTTTTATAAGTTTAGAGAATTCATTTGTTTGTTTAAGGTTTTCTTTGAAACCTCAGATTAGAGTACTCCTTGAAGTGGAGTCTGATAAGTCCCAGTGTTACCTGTCTCGAGGGGAGGTAGGGAGCTGGGCAGAAAGATGGACTCCAGATAGTTAAGAGAATGACCCCAGATAGTTAATGAGACCAGAGAATGACATTCTGTGTTCTGAGGAGATTTCCCCTCCCTGTCATGCCACACTAAGGTGTAGGAGAACACCCCTAAATTTGTGACTACCCTAAAGTAAGTGGTGTTACACCTTACTTTTCATCCATTAAACAAAAAATTCTTGACTAGAATCACATGATCAGTTTTTCTCTGTCCTTTCTGAGAGGTAAGATATGCTCTGGACTTTTCTTGCCTCTGTTTCTCCAGAGCGTCCACACACTCAGCCTCCAATGCAGTACTCCATCCATCCTTTAATTCGATAGAGAAGGATTTCATCTTTCTATGAATTTTCATAGCACTTTGTCTCTTTAGATTTGTATTAGAAGTCTTGTCTCTATCTAAAGAAAATTTGTAAGCGTTCTATGAGGTAAATGATATCTTATTCATATTCGTAATCCCTACTGCACTCTGCCCTGCACAGAGGCATTCTAAATAAGTGTTTATTGAATAACCGAATGAGAGTTGTTTAACACCTATGTGCACATTCTTGTGCCAGGTAAAAAATTCTTGTGGAAGATTTAACAAAGAATGAAATGGTCTGCACCCATGACACTTGTAAATAACTATGCGTCACAAAATAGGAGTGTTTCAGTTATCTACTCCTGTGCAAGAAAACTTAATGGTATAAAACAACAGCCATTTTATTGTGCTGACAGTTTCTTTGGACAAGGAATTTGGGCAGGGAGCAGTAGGAATGGCTCATCTCTGTTTTGTTGCTGTTGAGTTGTATGAGTCGATTATGTGTTTTGGATATTAACCTCTTATTCGATATATGGTTTGCAAATATTTTCTCTCAGTCCATAGGTTGCCTTTTCATTTTGTTGATCCTGTTTTTTGCTGCGCAGAAGCTTTTTAGTTTGATGTAGTACCGTTCGTTTATTTTCGCTTTTGTTGCTCGTGCTTTAGGTGTCATATCAAAAAAAAAAAAAAAAAAAAATCATCGCCAAGACCAACGTCAAGGAGCTTTTCTCCTAGGAGTTCTTCTAGGAATCTTACTGAATCAGATTTTGCATGAGTCTTCAGTCCTCTTAGAGTTAATTTTTGTGAGCAGTATGAGATAGGGATCTAGTTTCATTCTTTTGCACATGGATATCCAGTATTCCCAGCACCACTGATTGAAGAGACTATCTTTTCCCCATTGAGTATTCTTGGCTTCTTTGTCAAATATTAGCTGTGTATACATGAGTTTATTTTTGGGCTCTCAACTCTGTTTCATTGGTCTCTGTGTTTATTTTCATGCTGGTAACAGATTGTTTTGATTATTATAGCTTTGTAAGAATAGTTTGAAATCAGGAAGTGTAATATCTCCAGCTTTGTTCTTTCTCAAGATCCCTTTGGCTATCCAGGGTCTTTTGTGGTTTCATACAAATTTTAGAATTGTTTTTTCCATTTCTATAAAAAGAATTGCCACTGGAATTTTGGTAGAGATTGCACTGAAGCTAAAGATGTCTTTGGGTAGTATGGACATTTTAATAATATTCTTCCAGTCCAGGAACACAGGACATATTTTTATTTATGTTGTCTTCAATTTCTTTCATCAGTATCTTATAGATCTTTCACCTCATTGGTTAAATTTATTCCTAAGTATTTTATTGTTTTATGCTATTTAAATGATATTGTTTTCTTTATTTTTCAGGTAGATTTCACATTTATAGGGAAGGGCTGTTTAATATTATATTTACCCCAAAGGAAGATGAAGTTCTTTTTCATTCTTTAAATTGTTTAAGTAAAACGGATAGGTCATCTTATTTTATACCTTGTTTCCATCTGATGGCCAAGTGAGAAAGGAAATTAGGCTTATCCAAATAGAAGAGGGAAAAATGAGAGGGCGATGTGATACATGATTTCTGTTCTTTGTATTATTAACTTAAGATGATTCCGGAAATGTAATGAAGTTCAGAGTATTCTGCTGCGATTCCTGATAATTTTAATAGTCTCTTGAGATTGTATCAGTAAACTCTGAGGTGATACATATACAGACTTAATTTGTCTAAGCCCGAGAGTCACCACTTGGGGGAAAATAATACCTAAGTGAGATTATACCCAATAACCTATGAAAGCACATGGCCCGGTCCTGAGCATTGATGATTGATCAATGTTAGTTAAATTCAGCTGTGACAGGTACCTCATGCTGAAGGGACCAAAATGAAATTAGATCTCACTCAGAGCATC
>NW_006431210.1:10211897-10220951 GCF_000325575.1 Pteropus alecto
AAGAACTCAGTGTCTGTCTCCTTTTATGGGATTAGGATCCCATAGTACCCAGTAAACCCAAACACTCTAGCTAAGAGATGTAAAATGGTATTTATTAAGTGGTTTAATAAGGTTTTTGTGGATAGGTATGACATAGTTACTTTCCAGCTTAAAGATGTTTAAAATAACCAGGGTTAAGAAGGAGGGGAAATTTGGAAAGAAAAGAAGTGAAGAAGTGTGAGATATCAACACCGATAGGAAATAATATTGGGTCAAAGCAATAATGCTTTAGGTAAATGTTTAGTGGGATGTTATATGTATGTTGTGCATTAACTGTAGGTGTAGAATTGGTCTATTGAATAAAGCCACCTTTCTTAAGAAGGGGGATCTCATATTCACTAATACCTTACTTTTTGGATGAATGTCCATTTCAGGCCCCATACATCTCATTAAATGTTTCTGAGTGCCTACTCTGTCCCATGAAGTGTGCTAAAGATTGGCCTCTGCTCCTAAAGAGTGAAGTCTAGCCTGATGGTGGTGGTGAAGAGGGAATATGTTAACCAATAAATGACATGTGTTGCTTCAGATATTATCTCAGAAGGACAAGGAACAGTAGGGACAGGAGGAGTGAGCCATCCCCTGGGGGAATCAGGGAAGGATGGGCTTCAAGAAGAAGAGAGTCAGCTATGAGGAATGCCTGTGGGCTTCAAGGAAGGTGAGGAAGGAGAGAGGGTGCTATTGAATCTAACGACACAGCAGCCATTGGAGATTTTGTCAAAACCAGTGGAAACAGTGACACAGAGAATGGACGAGACCAAAGAGTGAACAAGTTTTGATAAAAGTCACTGGAATTTTAATAACCTTGTTTTATTACAAGTTTGAGAGGAGCTATGTTCTTCCCTTGCTAAGCTGCATATCATTCAAAGCCATTGTGCTGGTTCGGTTAGCCCCAAGCTGAGCAGATAGACCCACTGTGGTTTGAGTTACTTGGAAATCTTATAAGGTCGGTCTTTTGACTCTCCTTTATTTCAGTCATGGTTCAGGATTTTCACACACCACCGAGGTCTAGGGCAAGCTTCTCAGCTTTCTAGATACCCTCTCAGGGCCCGTGAAGCAGCAGGCCTGCCCTGGGAAGGTCAGGATTCTTTTTGTAAAAGCAGTGAACACTACATGTGGCCCAGAGAGCCCAGTCTCTCTACACTTCCCCTCCTATGGACTCACACAGGGAAACAGATGCTTTCATATAACTCTCAGCATCGAAGCAGCTTTACTCTACCCTGGCTCGAGATACCTATCCAGGACCAAATTCTAAAAACTCCAGGGGTCCCGGGGTGATTTTGAGCCCAGGCATTGAACCTGTCATAAAATGTAATGGGCGATATATTTTTAACTGCTGAGACCAGGAGTTCATACGATCTATGAAGACTGAAACAACATAATGATTCTTTTTGCAGTTTTTGAAGCGTATCTTGAAGCATTTCAGAAATGCACGGGATGATCCCTCTCATTGTATTGTTTACCATTAATACAAAAGTTCTTGACCATTTTTGTACATAGGCCCTTTTGGTGGTTGGGAGATTACTATGGACTCCTCAGAATGTTTCTAAGTGCATATGATAAAATATATAGAATTATAAGGAAACAAATTATATTGAAATTCAACTATGAAAACGTTAAAAAGAAAACCCAGATTTGTGGTATGGTAATATACCTGTTTTTTTTTTTAATTAATGTATTAAATAACGGTCTAAAATTTTTAAATACTGAGGAACATAAACCATATTTCAAGGACTTTACAACTGTAATATGTGAAAACATCTCAGATATCTTCTGATGATAGAGTCACAGGTCTTTCTAACAGTTCTGTGGTTTGCTGCCCACATTTACAATGAAAGGAAATAAATGCTAAATTTCAATTAGAGGTTAATAAAAATAAAGATGTAAATTTTTTTTTCTTCATTAAGTTCACAGACCCCCTGAATTCTCTTCTAGGTTCAGAACTTCTGAATAATTTTGGTCGAAAGTAGTAAAACAAACAAAAACGTCTGTAGTTTCTATGATATGTGGTAATAGATCATCAACTCTTCAGGGCTGACACGTCTCAGCCCTTTTCTTTCTGTACTTAGCCCTTTTGTAAAATAGAGACAAAGGTGCTTCGTGAGCAGCTCTGAAAAAAAAACAAACAAACAAGTTTTCTTTAAGGAGGCCTAGGGCTGATCAGTATCTTTAATCTACCCCTGAGTCCTAAGACTTACTCAGAGAGGGCCACCTCTGTTCTTCCTGAGGATACATAAAAGAAGGGCAAAGTAAAACTCTGAGTTGAAAGTAATGGAGAGTAATGGTCAAAATGATGGTCTGCATGGAATCCCCACACTTCTCAATATTGACATGGATCTGCTTGTACTGTAGTCTTGCATGAGCTCTGGGTCATCGCTCGCATTTTATCTAGCTTTTCTCACCTCTTTAAGGATACTGCAACCAACAAATTTAGTATGAAATTTATTACATGGTTTCTTGCATCTGTTTGCCCAGAAGCAGAATCAGAGATGGGGATTTCTGCCAGAGATTTATTGAGGGAGTGCTCTCAGAAGCGAGGGAAACAGAATGGGGCAGGGAAAAAGCTGAGTCAGGATGTGGTCTCCGGAAAAGTCTAGCCTCAGCTGATCCCAGAAGGGAGCGCTGGACGATGACTCACACCACAGAGCTTGTCGACCTAGAGTCCAGTGGGATGGGCTGCTATATACCATTGCACCAGCCAGCCAGGGGAGTGGGGCATGTATTAGTTTTCTATGCCACATCAAAATTTGCAAATTTAGCAGCTTAACACGCATTTATCATCTCACAGTTTCTGTGACTCAGGAGTCTGGACACAGCCTAGTTGGGTCCCCTGCTCGGAGCCTCAAAGCTGTAATCCAGGTGTCAGCCGGGTCTCAGCTGAGGCTTAGGGTCGTCTTCGAGACTCATGTGGTTGGTGGTAGAATTCATGTCCTTGGAGCTGCAGAGCCTGTGGTGGCTTACTTCTTCAAGGTTGGCAGGAGAATGTCTTCCCTGCATCGGGTGGCTTAGCTTAGAGAAGACCTAAGCACTCCCTTAAAGGGTTTTTGCTTCACTAGGCCTACCCAGATAATCCCCTTTTTTAATTAACTCAAATTCAACTGATTAGGGACTATATTTACATCTGCAAAACCTCTTCACCATCACCATATAATGTAACATAATCACAGGAGTGATGTCCATAATATTTACAGTCCTTCCCACACTCAGGGAGGGGATTATACATCGAAGGTCATCTTAGATTTCTGCCTATCACAGGGCATCACTGGCAGGCAACGTAGAGGAGATGGCTCCCATTGACCAAGGACAGTCCTCCCAAGAAGGTTGTAGATGTGAGCTGTTAGTAGTCAATGCCTATAGCAGCTAGAGGACGGATACACTAACTGGTGAAGGGCATTTGGGCAGCGCACTGACGATGACGATTATGATGATGATGACGACGACGACAACGATGATGACGGAGCAGCTAGTTTTTGCTGAGTACGTGGAGCTCTCCAAGGTGCTTGACATCTGTCGTCTTTAATTATCACAACAGTCATGCAAGGGGTTGATTCTGTCAACCTATTTTACATCTGAGAAAACATGTTCGCAGAGATTAAATGATCAATGTCACAAAGTTTGCAAGAAAAGGAGCTGAGACTTCCTCAGACCTAGGACTGTCTGATGTCAAAGTCCTTGCTTTCCACTTTGTCTGTTGCTCTCATTCCTCAGATAAGCAGTTGTCTATTAGGCTGTCATTTTATCTCTGCCAACTGATAAAATGGCCCTCATTTCAGTCCCCCCAACAGCCTGTGGAACTTTTAGTTTTTCTGTCAGAGTCATCTCCTCTCAAAGGGCTTGACACTCTCTCATACGCAACTCTGGGTCAGAAGCAATTCCCTCTCATCAGGTTTCCACAATTCTTGACCTTCTCCTCTGCATCTCAGCTTTTTGCTCACTGCCTGCCTTCCTCCTCTCTGCTTCCCTCTGCCTACCCTGGTGCCTGACACAGGTACACAGCAACCAAGTGTTGGCTGAAGGCCAACACCGTCTCTGTCCACTCCCCCTTCTACCCGCCCCCCCCACACACCTGTCATCCCCAGCACTCACCTGAGTGCTGTGTCTGGCCACTACTGCTACACTTCCCTCTTTCAGACAAGAGCATGATCAATATTGTCCAAGAGACATGGGGATCTCAAGGCAGAGCTGAGAACCAGTTCCCACAGCCAGTTAGCACCAGCGAGCTGGCTCACCCCACATTCCCTCACTTTCCATATTGCTAACAATGTAATGATGGCATTCGCACTCACGTGAGTGCTGTGTCTGGCCACTACTGCTACACTTCCCTCTTTCAGACAAGAGCATGATCAATATTGTCCAAGAGACATGGGGATCTCAAGGCAGAGCTGAGAACCAGTTCCCACAGCCAGTTAGCACCAGCGAGCTGGCTCACCCCACATTCCCTCACTTTCCATATTGCTAACAATGTAATGACGGCATTTCAGGCAGGGGTTAAGGAGGGGAAACTTTCTCACAATACATGTACTCCTCGATGCTAAGATGTATCCCAGCTTCAGAAACTTTAAATGGGACTAGAGAAGTCTTTGGAATCGAGGAAAGAATGCAGTAAAAGACAGAAGATAATTAAGTGCCAGATTGTGTCCTGAGGACACTGGGGTTTGGGAGCTGTGGCCGGAGGGCTGGCATCTTCAAGGAAAGTCTCATAGAAGGGGCAGCCTTGGGCTGAGCCCTGAGGGAGGGGGGATCAGGTTTCACAGAGAGAAGAGCATTCCAGACATGGGATCAGCATAAGCCGAGGCACAGGTGGGGTCAGCAGTCACACCTGAGCAGACGCCCTTGGCTCAGTTGTGTCCCCTTCCTCAAAAGGTTACTTTAGTAGGTCAAGACGAAGGGAGGGGAGATTTGTCAGCAGGATTTTCAAATGCTGGCCGAGCCAAGTGGGTCCCTGCCTCATTCTCTCACTCTTCAGCCAACAGGCAGAGATCAGATTGGAAGCTAAAATTCAGTTTCCCCTGGAGGACATATAGGCTGGATAATCTCCCTGTCGGGCCAATTCCAGCTGGTGTCATTTAGCTGTCAGATGATGCATATAATTGTCTATGATGTAATTAACATGTCTCTCTGCAAAAAAAAAAAAAAAAAATTATACAAGGATGTGGCATAGTCACCCACAAACAACACAAAAGCCATCCATTTTTCATATATCCAGCTAGATGTTGTTTTATCTTCTAAGAGGAAAAAGCATCAATGGGACTATGTGATTTTCCTAGATAATTTATGCAGATATGTCCATTGAAGAGTCATTGAAGCTTTCTTGCCCTTTCTGAGTGCTGGTGCTTGCCCGAGGGTCATGCATTTCAGACTAATAATGATAACCATTTCCATAATAAGGTATTATATGTAACGTAATATGTCGTCATAATTAAAATCTCTAATTTCATCGCAAAACTTTCAGAAACAGGATACTCTGATATGCTCACCACTTATTTCCTGCTCTCGTGACAGGGTTTTTGAAGTGTTTTGAATTCAGCTGTTTTTCAGAGCTCTGACTCTCCAGTCAGTATTTGTAACTGAACTCATTCTCAAATAAAGCTTTGTCTCTTCCCAGTGTAAATCCCGTCTTGTAAGACTATTGTAGTAAGTTGTGCTTTTCATACAGTTTTTAAAATATTATGTCTAGAATTTTCTCGTTTGTTTTTAATTTAAATATATCTGTATTTTATTTATAGGACTCGAAACCACACCGCCTCAGTGTATCTCTTGTAAAATGAGAAATAGTTTCTTGTGACACGCACAGTTCACATTAAGGATTCATTTTTGCACTAGGGCAGTTTTTACAGTTTTATATATCAAAGTTGCTATTGAAAAATGATGGAAAAATAATAATAGCCACCATTTATTGCTCACCTATAGTATTCTGGTCATTTGCTAAGTGTTTTATATAAACATTATTATATCATTATAAATATGGTATTTCTTTCTCTACGGCCTGTTTATCTCTTATGCGTATTCCCGTATTTTCTATTCTTTTTCTTCTCCATGCTTCTATCTGGATATCTTCTACTGACCCACCTTCTGGGTCACTGGTCTTCCCTCCAGCTGTGTCCAGTTGACAGTTAAATACATCTTGTCTTCTCAGCACCTTAGCCACTACCTTTTGCTTAGTTTTTCAGTCTCAGAGCCCCGTGCTGCTGTGGAAGCAGCGAATGCCTTGAGAGCGAATGTGGTGTATAGAATATCGCACTCCCCTCCATGTGCTCGCCTTCCGTTGGGGATCGTGGCTCTCAAGTCTGGGCTGCCTTAGCCCTGAGCTTTAAGTTTTCCTCCACTCTGAAGACTGCCGGAAACCCAGGTCAGAAACCCGAGAACTTGGCCTGTTAGCCACCATTCTATGTTCAGTTTCTTCACCTCTTGTTCCACACTGCTTACAAATCTGCAAACGGCTTGGGAGGAAAGTGCCACTTACATTTTAGGGTCACCTCAGTGTTCTCGCCTTCTCTTTGGAACCCTAAACTCTAAAGTACTGGCTGCCTTGATAGTTCCCTGATACTTTCAAACAGGTGTGTGTGTGTGTGTTGTGTGTGTGTGTGTGTGTGTGTGTGTGTGTGTGTGTAGGTGGATGGGTGTGGGTGTGGTCATGGTCCAGCGTTTCTAGTCATCCTCAGTGGAAGAGTAGACTTCAGTGTTATTCTGTTATTACTAGAAATACAAATCCTTCAAGTTTGCTCTTAACAAATCTTCAAGCTTATGAGAATTCAAATTCGCCGATAACATTTTAACCATCATTCTCATCATTTTGATCACAGAGATACAGGAAAAGGCATTTCACTTTTGAAGATTTCTCATTTCGAGGAGTGCCTGCAAGGTCATCGTAGGCAGAAGTGGAGTTGAGTATGGAGGGCAGAGAAATTGTGAGAAAGGATACAGGATGGAAGGGCCGAAAAAAATCACATGTTGAGAAAAAGAAAATATACTGACACTTCTTTGAAAAACAGAGGGTTTTCCCCCGAAACAGTTATCTGGCTTAATGCCGGTGGCTTATTTGCTGACCTTCTGTGTTATTTGCCAATTTAAACTGAGATCAGCCCTTCCCGTTTTCATTTTCATTTCGTTTACTGCTGGTAGCTGCTCGTTAGCTAAGGACTGTGAAAACCCTTCAGTTCTTGGAGAAAAGCAGCTGGGGAGGTAAGTTTCTAATCCACGTGGCTGGCCCCGGGGTGCATGGTGCTCAGGTCTTCCGTACTTAGCATCATAGAGTGAGAGTTGGAATTGAATCACCCTGGGCGTTTTCCCCAAGTAGTAATACAGCTCTTCCTCTGACCAAGTAGATGAAGTCTTGTGATTTGAAGGTACTTATACTCTCCAGTGAAAATCCCATGGTTCCACAAAATAAAGGAGACAAAAGACTTTGAGGCTTCTGACTGACAGCTGCCTAGATGCCCCAAGATAACAGGCAGAGTGTCATCACCTCTCGCAGACACCCTTGTGTGGCGGCACCTGCCTGACTGGGCCTCCCCTGCTGGGTTGTCTGTCTGAATTCTTTCTGTTTCATTTTCAGAGTAAGGTATTTAATGAGATGGAAGCCCGAGGGGCTCTCGGTGAAGGAATGGGGGTCTGTGGGATGGCGCCTCAGGCAT
Source organism: Pteropus alecto (assembly GCF_000325575.1). NCBI lineage: Eukaryota > Metazoa > Chordata > Mammalia > Chiroptera > Pteropodidae > Pteropus > Pteropus alecto. The sequence goes on from NW_006431210.1 coordinate 10,219,568, forward strand.
GTTTCCCTGAGCTTCTTACTCCCGCTTGTCCGCAGACCCTGTGAGGCCCTATAGCCCTCTAGGGCCCCCCAGAGAACGCCTCTGCATGTGAGGCGAGCCAAGGTAGGAGGAAGATGTAGTCCAAAGGAGGATAGAGCCCTGGAAAGATGAGTAGACAAGCTCATGGTATAGGCAAAGGGCCCAAGGTAGGTCTATATGAGCCGGATCTGGGAGGACTGACCTGTACACTGAGACAGGAAAATACTTTTGTGGAAGGAAAAAGGAAACATGGAGTTTGGGCCCGAATCAGCATATTCAAGGAAATTCCTTGTGGAGTTAGAGTTTGGAGACAGGTGGCGGCGGGGTGGGGAGGGGGGGGCGGGGGTCTTTATGTTGTAACAATGCGCACTATGCCCACGCCTAACCTCACTGCATACCCATTTCTTCTCTCGGTACCCACGATGTTGAGTGGCAGCAGCGTGTCCGCTCACTCGCCCAAGCTGCACACCAGGGCATCTTCCATAACTCTTTCTGTCATTCCCCACATGCAGTTACCAGGTCCTATCATCTCTTCTTCCTAAATCTCCCTCATAGCTCTCGGCTTTTCTCCATCTCCTCTGCTGTGTCCTGGCTCAGGCTCTCAGGATCTTTCTTCTGAACCCCAATGACAGCCTCCTCCCTAGCCTACTTGTCCCCAGGCCTGCTGCCATCAATGCACTTCCATGGGACAGCTAGAGGGATCTTTCTAGAACACAGCCTCCTCCAACCTCCTTCCTGGTTTCCCTGCTTCCAGTCTCACGCTTATCAATCCAAGAAACCAGAGAGATTTTTCTGCAACACAGCCTCTAGCATCACCTGACTCCCAGTTAGCTCTCCGTGACTGTTCTGATGAAGTCGACCCAACCTGTAAGTCCCTCTGAGATCTGCTGTCTGCTTCAGCCTCCTCTCCCCTCACTTCTGCCCATAAGCTCAACTTTCCTACGTTGGCAATCACATGCAATCCCCTGGACACCCACGCCCCTTCTACCCCACTGGACCAACCATGCCTCCTGCTTGCTCTCTGTCTAATATCTTCTTGTCTTATGACTGAGCCCAGAGCACCTCCTCTGGGAAGGCTGCCAACCCACAGTCCAAATCAGGTGTCCCTCATTTGTGTCCCCAAAGCCACCTCTGTCCTAATGCATGTACTAGATTGTCACTGCTTGCCTGTTTCCCCTGAAAGTCTTTCATCTCTGTCTCCCTGGGGCCCAGCACGTTGCCTGGCATAAAGTAAGCACCCAATAAATTTCAGTTTGAGCATATGTTAAGTTCCCTATAAAACTTCCGCCACTGCAAATTCTGCCACCAGTCCGGGTGGTGTTCTCTGTGAGGGCTCTTTCAGTTTTCAAAACGGGACTCTCTCTAG
>NW_006431210.1:10220984-10257697 GCF_000325575.1 Pteropus alecto
AAAGATAGCTTCTTGCCTTTCGGTTTGTCAGCATAAGTGTTTGTTCAACTCTAGAAGCTTCAGTTTGTAGTGGTGATTTTTTTTTTTTTTTCTTTTTAAGCGGTAAAATTTTAGCAATTACAGTCTGTGCCAGAACCCTAAGCCTCCTTCTCTACCCTCAGGAGTTCCTCCCCATAATTGCAGTGCTGAGCTGAGGGAAGCTGCACTTCCAAAAAATGAAAAGGAAACCACTCAATGTGGCTGCTACTTTTCCTTTGTAGCTCTGGGAAAAAAACAAGCACAGTGTGGGAGGGAGGGGCCGTCCTTTGGGGGTGTTGGCTCGTTGCTAATTGCCATCCCCTCCTCAGCCTCCACCCACTGCGCAGTGTGGTTTGGATCCCTTCTGCCCAGAGCTACTGGGATATGTAATAAGAAGCTGTTTTCAAGCTTCTTAGTTAAAACAGGTTCACGCAGTCAGCGCCAGAGCACAGCATCCGCACCCCGAGATGCCAGAATGCATAACTCATCCCAGGGAAGCGATGCCGGGGCACGGGGTCATGGCTTGAGTGGCTGCGCGTTTAGGAACAGCCCTCGCTTCAAGCCTCTGTTTCTTAGTTGTCATTTATTGACATTCATACGCGCGTGAGAAACATTCCCCCACCTCCACCGAACTCCCTTCTGCGTCCTCTTAAGCACGCAGATGATTTTTCAGGGTGAGGTCAGAACCTAAAGCGGGTGGGATAATTTTTAAATAGTATTCTGCGGACTTCAAGGAAAGCGGTTGCGCTTCAGGATCTAAGAATGAGTCCTTCCACCGCTTACTAACTCTAGGATGGAGCACAATGGATCTGAGCTTCTGAGCCTCTGTTACCTCATCTATAAAATGGGAGCAATAATCTACCTGCTCAGGTATTATGTGGATTAAGCGGGATAACGCTAACGCCTTGGCCCAGTCTCTAGAATACAACTGCTAGCCAAGAAATGTTAAGTTGCTTCCGTGCCCCTCTTCCCCCATATTCAACCTCTCCCCCCAAGAATAAACAACAACATCGTAACTGACTTATTTCAACATGAATGATTTAAATGCAAACCCTTAAAATAGTCTACCTTAAAGAAACATTAAACCATTTATTTGTAAAAACGTGAAAATTGTACTCTTTATTCTCCACACCCCTGACCATCTTTAAATTCTGCTCAGCCAAGTCAGCAGGCCGAGGGGATCTGGATCCCAGGTGTGTGTTTTGCTCCTTTTACCCAAGAGCATGGGTATTAAAGATCTGTTGCTAAAATCTGAAGTTCAAGAGAATTTTCTGGAAGCAGTTTATCCAAAGGCTCCCCTATCAAACTGCTGATAATGTCCCGTATTTTATTTATGCTGAGTGATTATAGCTATTCCCAGCTGAATGCTTTTCTGATGCTTTGTACGTCATCTGCTAATCACCTCAGAGTCATCTGTGCCCCTTTGCCCTGTCCTCCACACCCCGCAGCTCAGCAGCCACAGGCGCGGCCACGTCTGTCTCCCCCTCCCATGCCACCCTGGCTCGGGCTTCATCTCCTTTCCTGAGCTGCTGCCGGAAGTTTCAGCTCTGCCCTCCAGTGTCCCACCTGTGTCCTCCTAACGCCTGCTGTTCTACTCCGCAGCCCTGAGGAGCCCCGAGGAAACACAGGGCTCCATGACCCAGAAAACTGGGGGCCACCCTACTCTTTCTCCGAGGCCATTGAGATAGAAGCAACAAACAAAACAGAGCTAAAACTCTCTTTAACTTGGTTTAACCTGGTTTCCCGCTTCTCTTCTCCCCCAGCTTATTTGATCACAGACCCTTTTATTTCCTTCCCTGCTGGGAAACTTGAGGTTCAAATAACCCACCTGGGAGGATGCTACTACAGTTTGTTATGGGCTGCCACCCATTTGCTTGTCCGAGCAGCTTTTGTAAAGACTAGGTCGGTAGGTCGGTAAAGACTCCCATAATAACTTGCTGTGTGCCACCCAAAAGGAGGAGGTGGAGCACTGTGTTTCCACATGGAACCGTCTCTAGGATGAATGCTAAGCGAAGAAAGCAAAGTGCAGTCTGTGGTGAGCTATCAATTGCCTGCATATGTTTAGACTAGGTGAATACCCCCGAACTGACAGGCATGTCTGCCTCTGGAGAGGGGCGCTTGGTGTCAGGGAGCAGTGGAAGCAAAGTCTTCACTGTGCACCTCTTGGGAACTTCAGAGCTTTCTATTGATTTGGACACAGCACTAATCTGCTTCAGGCTCCACCAAACTTCACACAGAGAATACTATGAAGTCCTTAGCTCTGCTCATGGCCCTGTTGTTGGCCCTTGTCTGCCACCCAGCTTCTCTCACTCTCGGACTGGGCCACTCCAGCTTTCCTGCTGGCTCTGTCCCGTCTCTCCTGTGACAGATGCACAATAGTGAGGACTTGGCTCATTGGTGCCACTTCTCAGACTTACCCTGCTCCACTTGGGTGCCCATCTCCCACAGAGCCTCCAGGCACAGAATGTGGGATGACCCACCCTTGACTACTCCTCAAACTAACTTGTGAGCCTGGAGGGCCCAGGTCCCTGGGACACAGTGACACCTTGTGCAGAAAGGCCAGGGACTCCAGGATTGAACAGCTGGGATTGAAAATCCCTATCAGCCTGCGTCCTGGGGAGCTTAGCCTTGCACATTTATTTTCCTGTTATTGTGCAGTAGAGGATAATAAGCCCCAGCTCACAGGGTTTGGGTATGTTGCTCATCTCTCTAGAACACCTAGCACAGGCCCATCTCATAGGTGTTCACTCCATACTTGTTTTCTTCCCTTCGCTTCCTCTGCTTTCCTGTTATGGCTAACAACCTATTGTCCTCGTGGGTCTTCAAGTGCAAAGGAAACCACAGAAGGCCAGAAGTCGGACTTTTATCCCAGATTTATGGATGACTGGCTCTGAGAGGACGCCAGGCCCCTCGGTGTCTTCAGGTCTCTTTGTCTAACACAGGATCCATATTTATCTCAACGCAGAAAAGCTTTGATCATCAAAACAGCACGAATGCAAAGGGTTAGCACTGCAGGGTGAGTGCAGATGCTCTCCTGCCCGCCAACTGGCTTATAAGAATATTTGGAAGATGAGTAAGGTAATGTCTTCCATATGCTAAAGAGAAGACAATTTAGCACCATGCAAGGTAGGGTGAAGAAGCCCCCACTCACTCACAGAGTGACCTTGGGCAAGACAGTAATTGTTTTCGGCCTCAGTTACCTCATCAAAAATATGAAAATAATAAAATTCTACCTCACAGGGGTGGCTGTGGGGATCACATGAGGCAATGCATGTGGAAGGTCTTTGTGAGCTGTGAAATGCGCCGCAGTCCCGCCAGCGCGGGCCCTTCATGCGCCTGTTTGTTTATTGTTTCAGCGGAGAGTGCAGGATGTCATCAGCCCCATCGTATTTGAAGCCGCCTACAGCCTGGGTGAGCACGTGACTGGAGAGGAGGACAGGGAACTGCCGGCTCTGACACCAGTGCTCCGCTGGAAAAAGGGACAGAAGATTGCCCAAAAGAATCAGGTCAGAACTTTAAAAGCTCACAACCGGGTCCAAAGGGGGCTGTGACATGTGGCAGGAGTCATGGCCCTGGCTGCCTGGGGGACTGAGGCCAAGGCACACCCCCTCTCTGGGCCTCCCTTTCCTGATCTGGAAAATGACGAAATTTATGTTTTTGGGTGTTGCTTCTAACAACTACATGATTTAAACACATTGAGGTTATTCTCAAGCAATTAGGAAATTATAATCCCTCTGAGGTCATGAACTGACCACTTCGCCCTTGAATTTATGTCCTATTCCTAGACTGTTTCCAGCGCATAGTAGGTGTGCAGTCAGTGTTTTATTGGTGGGGGAGTGAGTGGAGTGGAGAAACATGAACTTCGTCCCACTAGAATTGGTAGTTGAATTAAAAATGCCCAATCCGAGTGTCTCTGGAAGCCGAGGGCACCGTGAGTGCGGGCAGGCCCCTCACCCTGTCCAGTGCTTGTCAGATTCCACGGTGTGTCATGATGGAGAGCTTTAGAGTGGGGCTGGGTGCAGGCTATACGAGGCCACGTGAGACTGGAGTGAGCCTCAGAGCTGATTCTGTGTAGCAGCACTGGCCTGTCCGCCCTGAGCCACCTGTGAGATGTGCAGTGCTGACTACTAGGCAGGAAATATGCAAGGAATCTGTGATTTCCAAGTCTGTTTTAAATCTTTCTTTAACACCCAAGACCGCCACAGATCCAGAGCCCTGGGGAAGGTCAGGCAAAACTGGATTTTGGCTAAACCTGACTCCTGTGCAGGGTGGGGACAAAGCTGTGGAACCACTCGTGGCCCCACCCTCCACTGTTCTGACTGTTCTGGCTTATGAGGAAACCAGCAGATTAGTGGCCCCCTCCTGAAGATTAGACTTGTAAATAGAACCACAGAGAAGTGTTTGGGGTTTGAGATGTCCCTCTAGATGTTCAATTAAGTGGTGATTTTTTTTTTTTTTAACCTAGGCTTTCCTATCTTCTCCCAAAATCTAACCCATGTGGTCTTGGATCAGGTTTTCTAGAAGCAGAGCCTGAGACAAGGATTTGGGAACACCTATTCTAATGAGGCTGTGCTCTTGGGAGAAACCTGTGAGGAAATGAGGGAAGGGGAGGGGCCTGAGCAAGAAAGTGGTGTCAGCTAAGGTCCAGACTTGACCTGAGGCAGGGAACTCTAGGGCATAAATTATATCAAAGAATTGTCTTTTCCTTGAGGTAAGGTGGCTGGCCTTTCATACTCCATAATAGTCAGCCATTGGCTGCCTGTGGGGTGTGGTAGGGGAGTGTAACCCTTCTTGAAGGAGACCTCCTTCAGCTTGGGACAGGTCTCTAGAGAAGGATGCAGAAGTGAGCCATTAGCTGCCTATACTCACATCAGCTGGGGGGTGGGGCTAACAGTGCCCGCTGCCCATATGCACACAACCTGTTGGCAATACTGCCTTTCTGAATGCTGCTTTTGATTTCAAACGTGAGCTTCTTTCAAAACACAAGTACCCTGGAGCATGGCCAGTGTGCCCTGATGGTCTTTGATACTTAGAGCAGGCTCTGGGGGAGTGAGGAGAGAGACCTGGAGGACACTGGGTATCTAAGTGGGTGGGGCAAAGTGGAAGGGCTGGCATGCAGGGGAGGCATGAAGAAGGCGAGGAGAAGAGGAGAGGAGGGTATGATGAAGAAGTAGGGAAGGAAGCCTGGACTTCTACCTGGACTGAGGAGTAACAGTTAGTGTCATCTCCTGATGGAGTGTGAAGAAGAGGTCAGTCTGGGGACTCAGTGAATCTGAGTACTATGATAGTTTCTAGATAACTAGTCTCCTAGTTCCAGTATTTCTCTGCTCTGTTAGGTGGACTCTGCAGGCCTGATTAACTTGTGTTATGGGAGTGGTCCAAACTCAGTACTCGGGGAAATCATTTCAGGGTACTCTGTGCTTGTTCTATCTCTAAAATGACCCAGTAAGGTTGCTGCCTACTCTGCTCAATATCCTGCTGCTCTGGGCATACCTTCCATGATGGACCCAACTCTCATTTCTACAGATGCATCAGTTGCACAGAGTGGGTCTTGGTTAGTGAAGAGCATCTTAGAACCTTTACTGACATTTTTGGATTCGAGCCTCCTGATCAAAGCCAGGGATACAGAGACAGATCAGTATGAAAGTGCCACTCCTGGTCACTTCTGGTTCAAGGTGGCTGACCAAGTGTAAATATTTGTCTGTACTTTCTGAGACCCTATTAGGATAATTATAAATGAGTAAATCAGAACAGGAAGGAAACCATTGTGGTGCAGGGAGTATCAGCCAATGAGAGAGACCAGTAATTTTCTGGAGTGAGTACAGAGGAAGAAAGGGTGTTAGTGGGTGAACCTCGCACTATACATAGGACAGGTCTCTATCCTATGTTGACGGCCTGTCTACGCATTAGATCCAGAGAGGCTGCAGCCGTGGCTGGTCCAGCAGTTATGGAGGGTGCAAAAGTGAGAAATGGGGCTGAAAACAGGGAGGGCATGTTAAGTGATGGTTGATATGTAGAAGAGTTGACTTTCCATCCTACCCCCACTCCTACATGCTTCAGGCATGCAGAATAACAAGCCACTAGACATCTTCTCTAAAGAACTGTATAAACTGCTTGAGAGAGAGTGTGGGTAGCATAGTTCCCCAGACAAAAGCCTGACTTCTGGCATTTTTCCAAACGCAACGGCTAGCCTAACTTCTCTCCCACCATCCACCCAAACACTCCCACTGTTTTTCCAATCAGCCCTTTTTACCTTATTCTTAAATATGAATGAACAACCAAGGAACTCTGAGACTGAGGGGAAATGCAGTACATGAAAAAAATAATAAATAAACCCACAGAATAACTGACATAGAAGAAAATAAACTATTCAGGGAATAGAAATGATTATAAAAAACAACTTAAACTCTATGTAATCAACATAAGGTGATTTAAGAATATATCCCATCCACTATAAAATGATTGGGATTTTATTTTATTTTTTTTTAAAGGAAAGATCCAGAGAATAAGCAAAGGGCTCTCGAAAATTAATAATATGGTTGCGGAGCCAAAAATTTAGTAGAAGTATTAGAAGGTCAGTGTACAAAATCTCCCAGTGAGCAGAAACAAAAGGCAAATAGAAAAGAGAGGTAAAGGATGACTCTACAAGGTCTTATATCCAAGTTGTAGGAATATCAGAAAAAGTACACAGGGAAAATGAAGAAGAAATTATAAGAGATATAATGGAATAAAAATTCCCAGAATTAAAGAGATTTTTAAATCTAAAGGACCCACCAACTTACAAGCAGGATAAACTCCAAATATCCTAGATACATCATTTCAAAATGTCACTACTCCTAAAGCTATGGAGAATTCTAAATGCTTTGAGAATAGGAAATACACGGTGGTGATATTGGGGGATATATGTCAGCTTAGAACAGAATTAGCCATGCTGTGTAGTCCCTTAGACTCCTTATTAGCAAGAGTGGACGCTAGTATATGGTGAAATACAGCCTTCGAAGTTCTGAAAGAAAGTGATTTTGAAACTAGAATTTTATACTTAGCCTAACAGTCTAGTATGAGGTCGACATATTTTTTCAGACAAGCAAGGACCCAGAAATTTTACCTCCCTAGTAACTCCTCCAAGGAAATTACCTGAGATGCCCTCCAACAAAACAAAGTTGACAACCAGAAGGAGCAAAATATGAGATGCAAGAAACTGTGGAACTTACTCCCAGAAGTCTAACGGCAAGAAATTCTTGGCTTACAACTGTGCGGCCCATCGCAAAAACAGTCAATCAATTTAGAACAGGAGATTAATGGATTTCAAGCAATAGACAGAATGACAAGAAAGTAGCAGATATTCAGGATGCAATAGATGGAATATGTTTCTTCTATGGATAAGAAAAGATAAAGACAATAAAAAACTCCCAGAGAAATGGAAATGTGGTCAATATGTCATAGTTCAAATAGAAAACAAATTAAAATGCAGTGGGATTTTAAGCAAGAAGAAGAATAGAAGAGATGGACCTTGACATTAGAAATATTCTCCCTTAAGTAAAAGTTGAGTATTCTAGGAGTTTAACTTGGAACCTGTGGAGGAGGGTATGTAATCATGACCCTTGCATTGGCTCTACTGTGAACAATAATCACGTAGCCATAATAACATTAGCACTGTTTAGTGGTTTTCAGTATTTACAGCCAAGCCCAAACTAGAGCTATGGTTACAGTAGAAAGTGTAAGTGTCATTTAAATTTGACTGTATAGAGGTAAAAATAGAACTACAGAAGTTCTCTCAATATCTTTTACATTGGTGAGCCAAGAGATCCTGTTAAAACTTGATGAAACAAGAAATAGCTGTTTGTTACTTAAAATTGCAGAGGTCACCAGTAGAGCACTGCTTCTTAAAGTGTAATCACTGAATCAGAAGCATCAGCCTCTCTTGGGGTCTTGTGAGAAATGATGGTCTAGGGGCACCACTCCAGACTCATCGAATCAGATGCTCATGGGTTGGGTCCCAACGATCTGTGTTTAACACGCGGACCAGGTGATTCCGATGCCACTAACATTTGAGAACCACTGTAGTAGAGGAGCTAAGAATAACAATTTGCTTATCGAAGTTATGAAAGTGGATGGGTCTGTGTTTTAACACGCTGACCAGTTGATTCTGATGCCACTAACATTTGAAAACCACTGTAGTAGAGGAGCTAAGAGTAACAATTTGCTTATCGAAGTTATGAAAGTGGATGGATGGTAGGGGGGCCCTTATGTAAATGAGATAAATTCTAGTCTATCATGGCAGGAATTCAGTAAGATGACATCTAAATCTTATCAATCAAGAAGTGGTAGCATCGGCCTCTTCTCTAGAGATATGAAATAATCATCAAAAGAAACATAAATGGACATGGATAATAGCGGTTGTCCCTGGAAGGCAGGACTCAGAGGGAGGTGTGATGCAGGAGGTCATTATTTTTTTAACCATATGATTCTTTGGTTGAAGTTAAAATGAAAGGAAAAAAAAATTGTCCTTAGATTGGTAAAATTGTCCAGGAGCTTGAGAAAAATTCTGGGAGAGTGATCTTTGCTTATTCTCCTTTTCCTGATTATTATTTTTTTAAATAGATAATTAAATGATCTTCTTCTATGGGTCTTCCAGATGTTTGCTCAGTTTGAGAGGAAGAAAGATTCCGAGAACTAGGCCTACTTCCAGGAAGCAGAGCTGTAGTGAGAAGATTAGGGTCCCAGCCCAGACCAGAATATACTCACCTAGGGGCATGGGGCAAGTTATTGACCCCCTGAGAGCCCCATTTGTCACCTATCAGTTGGGGTGCCATCATCTCCTCCTCCTCCCTCCAGGAGATTGTGGGATCACATGAAATAATATGTGAGAAGGACAGAAATGATGAGGCAGCATTGGATTCTGCTCTTCCTTTCCTGGGAAGGGCAGGTCACCTTCCGTCTCTTCTCCCGTGAGTGGAGGTAACGAGGAGGTGTCACAGCGCTGTTGTGAGGGAGGAATGAGGCAACCCCTGGGAGTGAGTCTAACCAGAGCTCTGCAGGAAGCAGACGCACCACTGAAGCTGGTTTCTTTTGCTCAGGGTGTGTCCCATCTCAGCTGGTCCATGGGTAGGTTCCTTGGGTGGGAGGCAATGGCATCATCTAAGGCTTCTGGCTGGTTCCTTGAGTGAGCCTCTTGTGATCTTTAGGACTGTCTTGCCCTCCCTTTTCGGGCTCAGAGATGCCCCTTGTTCTACAGGGGAAAGACATAAGGATGACCTATGTCACCAGAACCTGAAAGCCGGCTGTACCATCACAAAGCTCAAATGGTGCATGAATCCCTCCTCTTTACTCCATCTCTACTGTCACTGGTCTAGTCCAGGCCACCATCATTTCTCACTTGGACCAAGTCACTTCTCTGAATAATTCTCTACCCCCACCCCCTGCCTCCAATAGCTTCCTTCTGCCCTTAGAAGAAAATCTAGAATCTTATAAAAGTTAATAGGGTCCTGAACAATGGGGCCCCAGCTTCTCTAGCATCATCCAGTCTACCCAAGTACCACACTCCAACCACCCTCAAACTCACCAAACCCATCCCTACCTCAGGTCCTTTGCACACCCTGATACCACTTCTGGAAAGCTCTCGCCATGCTTTCCTCACAGCCAGTTCTTCATTCTTTAGATCTCAGCCTAAATATCACCTCCTCAGAGAACCATTCCCCAACTTCCCTGTATTCCCTGACTTTTAGAATTCTTCATGACACCTATCACAGTTTGTTATTACTTTGTCTAATTGATTTTCTGTCTCCCTCACTAGAAAGACAGCCCAATGAGGGTTGAAATTTATTTTATCTTACGTACTATTGATCCCCAGTGCCTAGCACAGTGCTTGGCCCATAGTGGCTGCCCAGGAAGTCTATCTCAGTTGAAAAACCCTGCTGAGACAACACAAGGTTAGGTCATCCTGCAAAGGTTGGCCATCATCAGAATCTCTTCTCTGGTAGATTCCACAAAGCTGTTTAATGAAAAGAAATGTACTCTGTGAACACTCAGGGGATTCCTCCCAGGCAGGAGAAGGTGGCGTGTGGTTTAGGGGGACTTGCCTTATCTGCAGAACACTTGTGCATGTGTGAATCTCCTTTCTGAAAAACAAGATGGAGGAAATACGGCTGGTGAAAGACAAGGCATCGGCTATGTTGAGAGCACTTACTTTGTCATTTTTCAAGTGAAAAGTAAGCTATTTTACTCTAATATTAATTTTTAACTATGTTGAAGCCATAAACCTTGGACTTCCATTGTGCTGAAAATTGTCACCATCTGTTCCTCCCACTGCAGCCCCCAGACCCGTCAGTGCCTGCCGTGCGGGCCTATAACCCCACGCCTGTGAAAACCGATTGTTTGTTCAGCCTGTATATTAGTTAATACTTTCCCGGCTGAAGTGCCCAGCTGGCTTAAAATGCCATTATTTACAGCTCTAAGGTTTATGTTCATTATCACATATGAAGTCTCCACAGAAAGATGGGAAGCTGAGGGGTAGGGAGAGTGGAAGAGAAGAGAGCGGAATAACTAGACATCAGAGCCAGACGGGTTTCAGAGACCATCCAATCAGCAAGGTCCAGATTATACACCTGGATATATGGGAGGAGTGTGGCTCAGCGGAGGAGGAAAAGGAGTGTTAGAGGAAGAAGTTTCCACCCTCCATCCTGATGTCAACCACATCAACCCAACTTTTATAGGCATCAGCTTCTGGGTAGTCTTTTCAGAAGGGCACCATGGTGAAGCACGTGTGAAAACCATCTAGGGTCAAGTATGTGTGAGGGAAACAAGTAGTTCAACCTTCTGACTGACTAGAGAAGTCTGGCTACATCTCTGTGTCTCAGGCTTCCCCTTCAAGGCTAACCCCAAAAGCAAAGGAGAGAGGACTCCCGCCCCTCAAAGGCTGGGCCGTACCCTATAGTGACCTGTCAAATTTGCAAAATTTCTTCTTTAGTGTTTTATCTTTGTAATTTATGGAAAAAGTATGTTCTGGTCTTTCAAAACTCTTTTAAGAAGAAAATAGTGTGTTCCCTACCCAAATATTCAAGCCCATTGGGCTTTCTCCTGCCTCATTGAAAACCTCTCCTGCAGGCACGTAGAGTGTGTGTGTGTGTGAGCAAACGAGGACTCATGCCCAGTGGACAGTGTCTGGCTGGGGAAGAAACGTGAGCCCCTCCCTCGTGATCTTCTGAGATGGTTTAGGAAATCAAAGGCAAGGCACTGGGGTGCCATTTAAGTGATGTTCTTGCAGATAGGTGAGGAGAAGTCTCACTGGTAACCTCTCCAGTTTTAGGGCCATCTTCCTCTCTCCTAGTCCCCTAGCTACATCCGGCTCAGCAGCTTTTAGAAACAGCTAGCATAGTTTTTCTTTTCTCTGGCAGCATCATCCCCTTTATTTGAACTTGTTGGTTCTGTTTTCTGCCTTGTGTGGCTACTTAATAGCAATTAAAAAAATAAATAAATGAACTATAGAATACAAAAGATTCCAGGGTGAAAATCAAGGGAGAGAATTCCCAGCCCCGGGAGGTGGAAGCTTCTGGAAGAGAGTTTATGGCTGATGTTAGAAGTTGGAGGTTGTAGAGGGGGATGAAATGTGGCCCGTAAAAGGCCACTCAGTCGTAGGTGGTCCTGGAAAGGGCACTGGGTGAGTCCAGAGGCTGGGCCCAGTTCCAGGTGGGCCAGGACCTTGCCAAGCAGCTCAGCCTCCCACTCAATTCTTCATGGGGTTCAATGAGATCATCAAAGTGATGCCTTTAGACAGAGGGCACCATTCTACCAACTGCAGAAACCAAAGGATGCCCAAAGACAGAACGTAGGACTTCCAGTAGTTCCATAGGGGCGTGAAGCAGAATTGGTGCTGTGTTTGGGTTTCGAGGGAGACCAACAGGGCTATTTTTTCTCCCATAATTTTAAAATCTAAAAGGACAATTTGTACAGACCCTGAGATAGAAGGAATTTCTCAGCTTTAATTCTACAAAGTATTTGTCTTTCATTTATTCCTGTGGACACGCTGTTCTTTAGAAAGCGACCAGGCCATAAGGCTTCTCTTTTTTTTCATTTGGGTACAGGGCTGAATAGAGCAGAAATGCCTGGGACCACCCTGAGCTCTTAAAATGTGCCACATTAAGGACAGTGTGGGATTCTGGAGGAAGAGCCCATTAACAGGATTGGGAGGGAGGAACCTCTTACACTCAGGTCATTGCACTTATGCACAAAAAGTTAACATTGCTGGGTGCTGGAGGGTACAGATGTGAATTATATACTGCAAGGCTTCTAGGAACTTATGCGGGCCTATGGGAGGAAAAGCAGTTTAAAAATGTCCCTCTTGTTGTCCAGGCAGAGACTCTCTGCAAAGTCACATGGCCTATCAGGACATGTCTCACTCACTTTAGCTTAAAAATAGCCTTCTTATTTGGTCCCTTTGGGTGGGATTCGAAAAGCATGTATCTCCACCCAAATCAGTTGTCTATTTTCTCAGGACTCAGCATGGGACTTAGTTGCCATAGCAACCCTATAAACAGTGTCCGACCTATGTCAATGATTGTATATATTTTAAAGCTAATATCACTGAGTCCAAGAAACTGACCAAGAAACCTCCTCTGAACATAACAGCTGGAATAGGCTGAGGATTCTACTTCCTATTAGGTCAGAAAGGAAGATTTTCCAGTGCAGATTTGGCTCAGAGAAATGAGTACCTCAAGGCCTGAGCACCTGTATGACTTCCTCTCTGAAGTCAGCCTTGGCCAGGGCAGCCAGTGAGCTGCTAGTCCCGAATCACATGTCCCCGAGGCTGCCCTGGCCTTGGTGGCTACAGCATTGTGAGAAAAGCAGAGTTGGCTTCAGCCTCTGTGCTCTGGGTCACAGTGAAATGTAACTTGAGCAGGATTCACTGTGTTTTGTTTTTTTTTGTTTTTGTTTTTTCTGGCCTGAAGGGAATGAGGAAACCATTAGCCTAATATTCTAGAATAAAAGTCAACAAACTACAGCCTACTACAGGTCGAATCCAGCCTTCCAGCCTGTTTTACTTTTTAATCTTTTGTACATTTTCTTTTGAGGAAGTTTTCTTAAAGATCAATACCCAATACATGAAAAGTGCTCTTGTGAAGATGGACATTTGTCGCGTGAGAAAAAGATAACTTGTTAAAAGCAGTTAATGGATACCATTTTGAAACAGTTCAAAAGCTTTTTAAAGTAGTGCAAATTTACTGCATTAACAACAGAAAGCTTTTCAACACCAGCAGCTTGTTTTGTAAATAAAGTTTTATTGAGAGATAGCCACGCCGATTCCTTTACTTTCTGTCCTTGGCTGCCTTCCCTCTACAGCAGCAGATTGAGTAGTTGCAACAGAGACAATATGGCCCACAAAGTCAAAAATATTTACTATCTGGCTTTTTACAGAAGAAGCCTGCCAACCCTGTTCTAAGAGAAGTAGAATGAGAATTTGGGGAGAAGCTGCAGAGAGGATTTTAAAAAGAAAACTGTATTCTCCAGGGAAACCTGAGGTGAAGACCAGGGTGAGGAAATCCAGTCCATGGGGCTGTGGGGGCTGCTGGGTGTTCAGTCTGCAGCTCTCTGAAGCTTGAGACAGGAAACAGTTGTCTCCTGATATGAAAAGTTTAGCTTCCTTTAACCAGAGTGAAATAAGAGATGATGGCTTCTATATGCCAGGCTCTGAAGGAGATGGGACCATTACAGTCTCCATCCTATGGAGCATCATCTTAGCAGGGGAGATGAGCAGGAAACTTGTAATGACAAAATTACTTAGTTACAACCAAGAAGAGCAGTGGAAGGGAAAAGTACATGGAACTGCCAGAGCTTACAGCAGGGGCAGGAGCTCGTCAGGAGCTCAGGGACATGGTTCTGATTTGCTCATTGAAGGACGAGGAGACACCTGGGTGCATGAGGTGGAGGAATTAGGAACTGGCTTGTGGGGAGGCCCCGAGATGGGAAGTTATTAGGCCAATCTGAGGAGCAGCTGGCACGAGAGAGCCAGAGTGACAGAGGTGAGGAGGGCAGGGACCAGATCTTGCCAGATCGTATGACACAAATGGATTTACATCCTCTTCCTCAGTTCTCATCTGCTTACAGCCCCCACCCCACCCCAAAGGTGGGGAAGTCAGACTTTCTCTCCTGCCTGTGAAATGGGAAAGACACGTGGAAGGAGGAGCCTGTCACCAGGGGCAGAGCTGGGTTTTGTGGGGCCTGAAGCTTATACAATTTGGGAGGAAAGATGATCTTGAAGAAAAAAAGAAAAAAAGTGAAGTTATGAATACAAAGTTAGGTTCAGGTCCTCAGGAGGGGCACATCAGTAGGGACCTTCGGCTTACATTTCATTGACTTGGTGGTAAAGCCACCGTTGGTGTTTTTACCTCAATTCTAATTCAAAAGGCCTCCTTCCCTCACCTGAGATATTCACCTGGTCCTCACGTCCACTTCCTGTTTTCTCCCTGGCAAATAAAGCACAAGTGTCTCAGATGGAAATCTCCTAGAAATTTGGTGGTGTTCTTGCCCCAGTGTCTAAAAGAACACAAGAATTTCTTCTTGTTGCCCAAGACTTTCGTGAGTTTTTCCCCCACAGTCAAGGCAGAGAATATTGGCTGGGATACTTTATTCTTTTGGAAATGTGACACAGGAATATGAATTTCCGTAGGCAAATTACTCTGTCTGGTTGGGTCTAGACTGTCCATGGGCCAGCGAGTTTGCTGGAGTCCATGTCTGAGAGGCTGTCTGTGGAGGGTGTGGGGAGACAAATCCCCTGGAACCATGTTTGTGGGTGGGGCAGGCTCACAAACATGAGCAAGGATGATGAAGGAGTTTAATAGTGAATAACACAACTAAAAAATGAGAATAGGCTCTTTTCTCTTAAATCCCACTGAAACCAGCAGAGCCATGTCACAGTCGTGAAGGGTCCATCAGTCTGGAACATGGGGAGCCTTCTGTCTGTAGATGGGAGACCTCAAAGAGGTTGACACCAGATTGAGGGAGAGACTGACAAGCCCACCATGCACTACAGAGAGGAGAAAACTATAATTCCTCCCAAAACACTGCGTCTGGTTCCCCAGCCAACCCCCACAGATAGGCCGGACTCAGGCACACGCCAGGCCCTCTGGAAAGTTGTCAGATTTGGCATGCCGAACTTTAGGCTCCAGCAGTGGGTGGGGCTTTGGCTGTCAAAGCCCAATCTTGGTTACAAAAAGGACATGTGTCCTTGTTCACTACCAGCTGCCCCACCAAGACACAGGAAAGTATTCCTCCAGCCTCGTTGTGGTCCCTCAGCCTCACAGTCTGATTGCCTTTGACTTTCTCTTTGGAACTAAAAATTATAATATGATCCCATTGCTCAGGCAGAACCCGTCTCAGTTTTAGAGTTTCTGCCTCCCCAAGACAGCAAACAGAGGAGAATAACCAGACTACAATCTAAGAATTCTTTACTCAACTGGATTTTTATTCACTCACATCTGAGGGCATTAAAGATATTCTCAGACAAAGATGGAAAGGACACCTGTCATATAACCTTCTTGAAAAACTCCTTGAGGAAGCTCTTCAGCAGACTGAGAAATGAATCAGGTAAGGCATTCACTCTGCAGGCAAGACCACCATTGATTTGGGGTCTCCTCGGAGCCTGAGGAGGACCCCTCACCATGCCAGGGAGTAGACGGTTTGAAAGGCTCACGGGAGAATTCTCTTGGTTTAGAAGAAAGTGTTTAGCTGTTGTTCACTCATTTGCCATTAAATCCTGTTCTGACCGTCCTGTCGTGTCTCTCTCGCAGACTGTTTTTGAAAGGAATTGCCGTTCCGAGGACTGTGCCGCTGACCTGCAGCTTCAAGGTCAGCTGTTGCTGTCTAGGTGAGTCAGTTCCCCTTTCACGACATTGTTCTGAAAAGCTCGTTTGTCTTGACTCCAGGCCCAAAGCCTGAATGTACAGGTTTCTCCACCAAAGAGTCGGTGGGTTACAATGATATTTTGTGGCTTAAAAAAAAATGTATATTATACAGTAATTTTAACAACAGCTATTATTTTGAGGGGATAGTTTGGTTTTTGTTCTATTTGCAATTCCACATATTTCACAGTTTAACCGATATTTCTAATTTCTGTATTTGCGTGTTTTATGTTTACTCGCCGTATTAGGTTGAACCATATGTAGTTGCCAACATTTAACTGTTTGGGACAATTCATCTGGTCGGAGTGATCATTACATAAAGGTTCTTTTTATTTTTTCCACACTGAACAGTGGCGTCTGCTTTAACAGCAAGCGATAGGTCTGTGGCAGGAGCGGGGAGGAGGGGCTGCCTGATCCAAGCGCTGGGCAGTCTCTGTTGCTTCAGGATTTCCTCCCACAGTCCATGAATCTCCCAGGCTAAAGGTGGACCGCACAGAGGCCTCTTGCTTCCTCTTCGCCAGCCTTTTATTTCAGCTTTCTTTCAGGATGAAGGTGCCAGCCCTGCATCCCTTCGCCGCATTTCAGAGAACGGCTTCCTTTCGAGGCAATTCTTCCTGAAAGATTGCTTTAGCCTTGGGGCCAGAAAGCCCCTCCGTGTGATTATTATTGCCATTTCTCCAAAACAGTCACTCGTTTTGATAGGTATTCTCTAAAATGCTATACTGTGTCCCTTATTTATAACTGTAAAAAAAAGTTTGGGTGGAATGAAAGAAACATCTCCTCATGAACCAGTGACTCCACTAGGACACTCTTACTTACGATGATAAATAATCTATTATTCATCAAAAGAAAGTAATACTAAGATTCTTTTTCTGTTTTGTCTTGCATTTATTGGAGGAAAGGTGATGTCATCCCTCCCACGCACACGTAAATATTCCCTCCAAACCACTTAAATATTAATTAGCATTAGTTTTACTTAGGACAAGAGAGGTAGATTAAAGTTGCGAATGTTTTGCCAAGCTTAGACAGTTACTTCAAACTGATGAAATGGATATTGGAATTTTTTAACATTAGTAAGAAGGACCTCCTGGGATTATTAGAGAAACCAATTCCAAAGAAGGTTCATAAATTATCAGGTCATTACTTTTAGTTTCAAAGAGGTCTTCCAAAAAGTGTTTTAGGAAAAAAAAAAAGTAACATGAAACAAAAATACGTGGATTTGTTTTATCTTGAGGCAGATTGTAGATGTTGGGAATTTGTTCTGAATTGTAGATAATTTTACGTGATGGGAAAACATTCTCTTGCTGCTATAGTTTTGGGGGCTGTTTCAGCCTTTCTTGGAATTTCATCCTCCTGGAACTCAGACATAAGAGCTAGAGACTAGGTGAGGAGATTCTCTCAATCTCAGAAGCAGGGTCTTTGGACCAAAGCTCTGAGCCTCTCCTTAGGATGAGTTATTTTCAAGGTGGCCCTCTGTTCTCTCAAAATTTCCCATTAAACCTTCATTATACTCTTGGGCCCAAAGCTGTCCCCAAAGGAGCACCAGAGAAATGTTACTTGATAATCGAATTAGTAGAGACGCAAAAACAAACCTGTGGTTTCTGTTACATTGGATTTCCCCAGATGTCTGACTAGAGCCAGGCACAGAGTAGAAGGCACAGTCAGTAAACTACTAGTGGAAGCCAAGGTTTGAATTTGGTTAACAAGGGCTCAGTGACTTGAACCAGAAGGGAGCTGCTGTGGTAATTTAATTCTCCTAGTTCATTATTGCCTGGGCTGGGATGTACATTCCCTCCTTGTTCGAGTCAAGGAAATACTGGGCACCAGGCTGCTCTCCCAGTGTGTATGGTGTGAGTGGGAGGGGGCAACTGGGTGATGGTGATCCCATTGGTTCAGTGCTTTAAGAGATGGATGGGTCATTACAAGGCCATGGAGCAGCTTCCAAGAAGAGGGGCAATAAGTAGGATCCAGGCATTCTGGGCAGAGAGACAATGTGAGTAGAACAATGGAGCTGTGGAGAGCAGGATTCCTGGGAAGATCTGCAGGGTCCAGAGTGAAGGAAGTGGTCAGGAGAACATAGTGAGAGATTAGAGGGAGGGAAGGAGGGAAGGAGGGAGGGAGAATATGAATGAGAAAATGGTATGAGTCATTTGGTCCTCTCTTCCGCCCAGTGAAAGTCAGTTCCAGCTGGAGTTTTGAGTCAGCTACTTTCTCCATCCATCTCTGTTCCTACGTTGCTGCCTCAGGTCCGTGGAGCAGACACCTTTTGTCCCTGTGCAGGAGCACCCTTGACAGGGCTAAACTTACGAGAGGTGTTAATCTCAACCATGGCACCTTCACACAGGCAATTTGAATAAAATCCCTGCCTTGGTGTTGTCTTTAGAGCCTAGATCTCATGTTAGCGGTGACTCACTGTACCGAACAATTGAAGCACAGGGGTAACAGGGAAAGATCCCTCCAGTGACTGGGTAGACTTCAGGACAAGGTGTTGTGGATGGAAGCAGCTGAGTTTCCACCAGACTGAGGAGGCTTTGTCTTAAGAAGACAGAAGGAAAGACATCTGGGAGTGATTGGGTCACCCAGAGTGGCCAGGGATCGAGCCAGGAAATGCTCTCGGTGACTGGGACTCATGGATGTTTTTATTTTTCTCTCCAGAGAGCATGAATTCTGGCAGGCCTATTGTCTCTTAAAACAACCAACTCTTCAATTAAAAGTCCATAGTCTTTAATGGTCTCGAGCCTAGTTCCAAAACATGCCGTTCCCAAAAAGGTCCAGGAATAGGGATGAAGCTATTTCGATAGTTTCTATTAAACAAGACTGAAAATTCCATTTGTAAAATGATGCAACTCTGTTTTGTTTTGTCTGTCTGAATACTCTACCTAAGAATACATCACACGTGATTAGGATAAAGAAAAAGAAATATAGGCTATGGCAGTTGAGCTAAAAAAAAGGTTTTTTTGATGCATCCCATAGGAGATCAGTGGAACATTTCAGTGCCTTCTGGCTAGCCAACGCCGATAATGAAAGAACTCTTAAGGGAGGTGAAAAGACATGGTAGAATATTTATGACGTTAGAAGAACCGTCTAGTGGTCATATAAAATGAATGGTCGTATGGTTGTAGCCTTACTAATGCTATTATTGTGGTCTGGGGTTGCGGGTGTTAAGTGAATTTCCCAAAACTCTTGGCTGGGAGATGGGTAGCTCCGTCTGTGAAAGGCCAGCCTTTGAGAGGAGGATCATTGCACCCAGAGAGCTATTTAGAGTTTGAAACAAATTGTTCTCCTTTTCAGAAATGGCAAAGTGGCCAGAATCATCAACTGCACAGCGCAGGGTAGAGGTAAAGTTGTCTTGTTTTACGAAGGGGGAGAGACCCCTGTTTATTGAGCACCTACAAGCACTAGGTACACTGTAGAGTCCTCAGTATACGTGAACTTACTGTAGTGTCTTACCAGCTGTGCAAACTTGGGCAAGCTTCTTAACATCTCTGTGCCTCCGTTTCCTCATCTGTAAAATGGGAGAAATAAGAGCAACACCATATCAAGTTATTTTGAATATTTAGTGAATTATAACATACTTAAGTGCTTCCAAAAGTGCTTGGTATATAGTAAACACTCAGTAGATGAGAGCTCGCATTATTATTTCATTTAATCCTCTCAGTGATACCGAGAAGTAAATAATTACCCTCTTTTTGGTGGGGAGGATGCAGAGGCTCAGGGAGACCAGGTTATTTGCTCAAGGGCTCGTGATGACTGGGGCGAAATTAAAGCTGGAAATGTCCCACTGTATCCTGCTCTCTCCCTGCACATGGATCTCAGTTGCTATTGTGGTCTGATATTGGCTAGTTCTGGACCAGAAGTACCAAGGCTGGGGACCTTGGGGGGAAAAGCCCCAGTTTGGAAAGGAGGTAGATGGGTAAAAAACAATTCCTTATCAAAGATGTGGCTTCTGTCCACCCCACTCATGCTCCCTCATGTACTGTCTGACCTGGGAGGCCCTGCTCAACAGATTTTCTCCCCAGAGATGTCTCCTGTTAGGAGACATCCTGTTAGGATGCCGCCTGTCCTCCTGGGTCAATGGCAGTCGTTGCGTTGAGTCATCACATTTGTAATCCATGTATGTTAGATTTTTCTCTCCTTGGAGGGTCTCAGATTTGACTGTGAGCTTGTGGGGCTGGTATATCAAGAGTTTCCTCAAATGTGACAATCTTAGTATTAGTATTAGTAGTATTGGTAGTACTGGTAGTATTAGTGGTAGTATTAGTGTTAGGATGGAAGGTGAGTAGGAGCTGATGAGAAACTTGGAAAACTTTTGCCCTTAACAGATTATTAGCCACGTGATTTATTTTTCCTTCCTTCACTTTCTGCCCCAGATCTGGGGGGAAAAATGCAAACTAAGTTTGTTGACTGGGAGCAGCAGCTTTTGTAGTTGCTGTTTTGGAAACAGGAATGGATTTTAACGGCATATCCTTGAAAGAAAGGTAAAATGCCCCAGTGACTAGAATTCTGAATGGGAGATGGATTGCTCATCCTCTTCTCCTTTCTCGGAACAAGCGCTCCGATGTGGGTCCCCTAACAGGAGACAGAAGATGTCTCTCCCACATTTCGGGAACACATGTGGGAGGTCTTCTGTGGGGTTATCTCGGCAGAGGGTGTGATGTAGGCCCCTGGGAAGGGGATCAGTGGAGTAAGTCAAGCAAAGAGACATCTACACACTGGAAGAGGTGTTGAATGGTACAGTACCCTTCCTGAGTGCCTAGGTTCTACTCACCTGACAAGAAGTGACACAGTTCTGATATGTTCATTTATCTGACAAATAGTGATGAAGCACTTTCTATGGATGTACCAGGCTTGGTGGGAATAAATAGGGACAAACTACTGTACATGATGTTCTCGGTCTAGCAGGGGAAACACACATGAAAACAGTAATTATAATTCACTATGATACCTATAATAATCGGAATCTAAGGAATCCCTTAGAAGCACAAGGAAGAAGCACTCCAGTCTGAGTTTGGGTTCTCCCAGAAGCTGACCCTGAGAGGAAGATTTGAGTATAAATAAGTTACTTGAGAAGTACAGAGAACAAAGGTAGGGAAGTAAAGAAGTATACAGGGAAGGCTGCCAATAAGGGTGCACCATAACACTAGTATATCAGTTACTTATCGCTGTGTAACAAATCATCCCACAACTTTATGCCTAAGAGCAACCACCGGCTATTTAGCTCCTGGTTCTGTGGGTCAGCTGTTCATCTTGGGCTCAGCTGCTCGGGTCTTCTGGTCTTCCAGAGGACTGCAGCCAAATTCAGGTTGGCTCAGTGCCTCTGTTTGTGATGATTGGCTTGTTGTCGGCCGAGGTTCCTCTGCTGTCCTCCATGTGGTCTCTCATCCTTTAGCAGGCTAGTCCAGGCTTATTCTTATAGTATAGCAGGGGTCCAAACACTAGAACAGCAGTATATAAGGCCTCATGAAGCCTAGTTGCAGAATTGGTATATTGTCCCTTGCCACATTCTATAGGCCAAAGCAAAGTCACAAGGCCAACTAGATTCAAAAGATGGGGAAATAAATTCTACTTCCTGATGGGAGGACCTGCAATGTCACATGACAAAGGATGTGAATAGGGAGAGGCTATCAGTGAACCCATCACATCCAACTTCCACAATGGATTCCTGGGGCTTCATCCTATAGAGAGAGGCTGGGGAATGGTAGAAAACACACCTCAAAATTATTGCATCTGAGGGGTGAAGGAGCCAGCGTGTTTGTACACCAATTACTGAGTCATTGAGTGAGGGCTACTCTGGGGTTGGGTGAGTAGGGACAGTTAATTCTCTGGCACTTCCAACTTATGACAGATAGCAGCCTTATCCGGTTCTGGAAAAAGTCCCTTACATACACAGATGCAGACGCTGGCAGCTAGAAGTCAGCAAGAGCACTCAAAACAGTCTGAGGAGGGTGGCAGGGCGTGTGCACTGTCTGCTGCACCCACTTTCTCAAAGAATCTCAGTTGATGAATTAATTCTGGAATTTCTAGCAAGAGCCTTATACCAAGACTTCTTCCCATTAACTTCCTGGGAATGCTTTCTTCTCATGTTTTGCATGAAAATGTTTGCACTCAACAGTCTCTATTACTATGGTGACTTTATTTCCAATTACATTTGTCTGCATCTCATTCTTTTCCCCCTCCTTTTACCACGTATAACCACTTGTTGCTCACATGCTGAGGGGGCATTTGGCTTTAGAGCAAGCCCATGAGCCAAATACAGGGCTGAGAGCTTTGATCCCTTTTTCCTGAGGACAGCAGCAAAAGCAGGTGAGGGATGTGTCCACGGCACTTCCCAGGCAGAGAGGATAAGACCTCTGACCTGTCCATCATCCTGGGAGGGACCTGGGTGGAGCTGGGCCATGCAGCTGTGTTTCTTTGGAGCCCTGGCTCCAACGCAACTGGGGGCGGGGGGAGGGTAAGCACAGATGGTGACTCTGAGACACCCCCTCCAAGGTCCTACAAAGTAACTCAGACAGAATAGAAACAAGCCCAGCTCACAGGTTCTTTGTGGTTGGTGGTTTTCATGTGTGTGCCTGGAGCCATGGTGTATCAGGTGCAGAAGAGGAGGTTGGTAGGCTGGGATTTGAGACACTTCTCTGAGGTGAAAAAGAAAGCTAAGTGGCAGTGGCAAGAGAATCACCCGAGAGGTGTCCAGGTCCAGTGTTCCACCCATGGCCTCTGTGGCAGTTTGGGGAGCCTGGCCTGCCTCTTGATCCTACTGTGACACGCTGCTAACCGCTGGAAATGACTTTAGAAAATTCCTTCCT
Source organism: Pteropus alecto (assembly GCF_000325575.1). Lineage (NCBI taxonomy): Eukaryota > Metazoa > Chordata > Mammalia > Chiroptera > Pteropodidae > Pteropus > Pteropus alecto. The sequence goes on from NW_006431210.1 coordinate 10,243,699, forward strand.
ATCTCAGGGAGGATCTGACTTACAGTTTCCTAAGCGGCCCACCAGCCTTAGTGTGAAGCCGGGGACAGCAAACCATCACCTGAGCAACTGACCGTTTTTCTTTGCTGGGCAGACTCAAAGGCGGGGGGGTGGGGTCACTCCCTTTTCAGGGCCCCACCACACATTAGCAGCAGAAATCTATCCCAACAAATAATGGATTTCAAAGGTGGCCCTCCTCCTGCTGAGCAGGCACGGATGGAGATTTTCCATCTGGATGGTGAAAGGATGGGGGTATCCTCAGAGGAGCATGGAAGGCAGGCTAAGGAGTAACCATGGCAACCATAGAAGAGGCTGGGAACCTGCTCATAGCTGGCCTCTCTCCCAAGAGACCTGGGGAGTCTGGGTCTACCCCACGGGTGTACCTCATAAAATTTTATTTGGTAGTATTTTCCATGGCTTCCAAAAATAGGGAACCAACCATTGGGGGTTTTATGTGTAAGCATCTCTCCAGCAGGGTAAAATGACATGGCTGTTACCTTCCTTCTCACTGGACATCGAGTCTGAGAAAAGGACCTAACGAGAGAATGAGGCAACTAGATCCCTCACTTCTCTCAAATCGAGAGCAGACGAGGAGCCATGTGTTTCTCTGCTAAGATTTTTGCAGTTTATGCAGTATGACACTGTTGTTGGTCTCTTGCCCATCCCGCAGCCTTTAGTCACACAATTGCACAGTTGTCTGGTTTTCTGAAATCTTCCCCCACACAGATTTTTCTTGTTGTCTTGTACACAACCTCTCATTAGCACCTTTCCAGAATTTGTTCCGAGCCACCTAATATTACCTGGGGCAAATTGGAAAATGGCCCTGCTGCTCTCCACAGATGGAAAACCAAAGACAACTGTGGCTGAGGAGGGATGGTTTTTTGGCTTTGTCCCCAGAGGTCACTGGCCCCTCGTCCCCAGAGCCAAAGGTGATAGGCCATGGACTGGCCATAAATCACAGTTCATTATTACTGCAGCAAGAGGCAAGGTACTATGTAAAAAACTTTTAGATTTTAGGAGCCTTCTTCCCTGACTTCATTCTAGGTGATCTTGATCCAAAAATGACAAGGCTGGGTAGATGCTATTGGCACCACACCCAGAACCCTGTACTGTGCAGGTGCCATGCTCCCAACTGTCTTCATTGTTGGCTCCTGAGGGTTCCCAGCTGCTCCACCTCTGATCTGGAGAATGGCCCTCATCTCATTGGGGTCCCCTGGCCTAGGAGGTTACACCCACCCTGGGACGCCCCTCAACCAATGACTGACTGATCTGGGGTACAAAAAAAGCCAGTTCCCTTGTCTCAAATGCTGGTGATTCCATGCCATGGTTTGTGCTCCGGAGCCCTGGTGTGAATCAAGCCAAGGCCGACTCTACCCTAGATTGCAGCCTTGCACAGCTCCTTCCTGCCCTGTCCTCCTCCCCTTGGCATCCCTTGACAAAACATCTGAATCCTTGTCAGAGACTGATTCCAGGGGACCCTACCCGAGACACTGTACAATTTAGATCTCACATTTTGTTTGCTCGTTCCATCTCCTGGTCAGGCAGTCTCATTCTTTTTTAGGACTGTGAATTTCAAATTCGTTGTATTAATCAGATATTAATGGAGAGAAACAGTTGATGGTGAGCTCTTTATCTGCCTGCTTGTAGTTGGAGGTGTTTGGGGCTTTTTAAAATCCAGGCCTGTGGAGCGATGTATAGGAGGTCCCTTCAGATGGCGAGTGGGACTTGTGTCTGGTAGGATTACTTTTGGTTGCTTCTTCCCTGGGACTTTGTTATTTAAAAAGGATTATTCAAACACAAGAGATAAAAAGAGAGGGGCACCCTTGTGAAAGATGGCTTTCGCTGCAAAATGTCCTCACTGGTGGGGAACTGAAAGCGGTTACAGTCCTTGACAGTAAGGGAACATGTGATAGAGGATATTCGGGCGGAGTAATCACCCGAAGCACTGGGCTCTTTTTTGAGAGTGTTTTCCGTGTAATGAGACTTGAACAAGAGATGAATGCCATCGTTTCACTCAACAGTTGTATCTCACTGAGAAAAAATAAAAGACAAATTTTAAATTTCTCTTTGTTTTTTTTCTGGTGTGGAAGTACACCAATAATTTAACCTCCTAAGCCAAAGAGGAGAAGATTCTCATTTTTGTACCTCCCTGCCCAGCCTCCCCAGTTTTAAAGATGGCTTATTGTTAGTCCTGGGATGGTGGAATGGGGGCGAATGAAGTCAACAGCAGTTACAAATATCTTCTTATACACTTTTCAGAAATGACATTCTTACCTTTCTTCCTAGTGTCAGAGGCTGAGCACACCGGCCCCCCCACTCTGCATGGCCTCTCCTTGCCATCGTTACATCTGTCTCTCCCTCGTAGCTTCCCACAGAACAGAGGTCCCTAACCTGGGTCCTCTGCATAGAATTTATGGGGTCTGTGTACTTGGATAGGAAAACATCACATCTCTATCTTCACTGACTTCAAACTGAAATTTAGCATTTTATTCAATTCCGAATGTAGATAACAAGGCACAGTAATAGTAGCAGGACCTGTGACTGTCACACGTAGAAATCGCTGACATTTTCATATCAAGTTACAGCGTTGCAGAGATCCCAAAATATCATTTACATTCATCTCGACTTCAAAGTTATTAGATCCCCCACCAACTCTTATTATTTAATGTTGTCTAAAAAAGAACACATATTACAAAACCACACATTTTTACCTGTAATTATCATTGTATTTTATGTAAATGGTTTCTTTGTAATCCTGTTTTTCATTTTATGCATTTAGAAACATTTAGCTCTTGAGCTAGAAGCAGGCCCATTCATGTCACTAGACTGCCAGGAGTTTCTGGTGGCACAAAAAAACAAGTTTAAAAACCCTGTTCTAGAAGTTTTCTGACTCTGGGAAAAGATACATGTTGGAGAAACAAATATTTTGCTCTGATTACTAGAACAGACAAAAGAGTTTTATTATAATATCCAGAACTGGGACTTCATTATAAGGTCGTCGTCACGTTTCCCTGACGCCGTGGCTCTCAGTGTCTTCAGTACGCTGATTATAAAGTAAATATTCATTCTTCGTTCTTCGTTTATTATTTATTAAAGACACAGGCAACCATCCATCGCAGTTTCGATGAGCTCAAGAAAATGGTTTCAAGCCCAAAGCAGAGAAGCTGGGTGGAGATGGCGGTGAATGTGGCAACTTCGTGGTGGTTGAAATGCAGCGCGTGGCGTTGTATTCTTGTGTCCACGTTCAAGACGTGCAGAGGTCCAGAGGACCCAGGTGGAACAGTTGCCTTCCCCTGGCCCCTGTGGCTAACTCACCTCGCAGAAAAAAAAAAATGGTCCCAAATCCAGGGAGGCTTGTAATTTCTGTACGTGTTATTGTCTGTGACCGTTTGTGTACCCCATTTGGTTCTTGAACTAGAAGCAGGGAGAAATTATGGCCACAGTGGTGAAATGCGGATCAGCTTCTTGCATTTCGAGGGTGCAGTGGCTGAGTCGAATGGGTGGTTTATGTGTCGCATAGGGTGGTACCGTGCCATTGCTGGGTCAAGTCGTACATCACTGCACACCATCCCTGTTTTATGATGTCAGAACTCTGAGCAGCCCTCAGATCTTGGGAATTCCTCTGCCCCCCAAAGTATTCTTTGTCTTTAATCCAGTTGTTACAGTGAGTGAACCTCCCTGATTTGTTCCAGATGTCCTAAGATTTAGTGATTCCGGAAACTACTCCTAAAGTAAAGGCTGATGAGGATTTGAATTCCTCTGTTAGCTGGGAACCAGCAGTTCTTTTCACAGTTAAACAGATGGGGCAGGGGGAGGGAGCCTAAGCTGCTCGGAAGGACAGGGAGGGCCCTTTGGCTTCTCATGTTTGCCTCGTTACAAAGAGGATGGCTTTCGAAGCAAATACTGATTCTATCACTGCACGAGTTATTAAATGAGCCAGAGCTAGGGCCCAGTGAATGCTAGTGAAGTCAGTGAGGATATAGTATATTACTTTTTTAAAGTAATACATGTTTACGTTGATGATCTGAATGTTGCTAGGGAAACCACTATTTTGGCTCAGATCACCTTAGTAAATGCTTTGGAGCATAAAACTGGCCAGGTGGGTACATATGAAGGAGATAGAGGTATTTCTGGCTCCATGGAAGTGGTTTTCCAACCAGAAATTCAGTTCCAAGAATCATTTCCCTGACCCCCTATAAACTTCAATTGATGTGCCTTACAGAGGTGTCTCATGATCTCTATCTGGAATTAATAACCATATGGGTCTATCTTGCATGATTAGGAAGGATTTATAAAGCAGGGTGACATGTGAAGCACATCTCAAACTACATGGTCTAATGACCCACCATTGGAAAAAGCTGAAACCTATATCCATCCTTACAGTTCAATGATAGTAGTATTGGTTTATGCAGTATTTCAGGATATAAACAATATGAGTATTTAAGCTACTTAAAGTTGTGGGTTTAAAACAAAAGCATCAATTAATTAATGTAGACTATTGCTGTTTAGATTTTTTTTTAAGTGTGTCTGAACGTAGACAAATGTCCACATAGATACTGTCAGGCAGTCTGGGACAAGGCAGAGATCCAGCTGAAGCCCGGCTGCATGACAGGGATATGTGTCCAGGGAAGCCAAAGGTAGGACAGTGGGAGAAGCTGGGTGGTGGCAGAGGTCGGGTGGGGACACTGGAGAAGCAGGCCAGTCTCAGATGTGACCCTGAGTACTGAACTAGGTGTAAGGTGTGAGACAAGAGGGTCCTGAGCAAGTCAGCATGACAACATCTGATGGTTTAGAGCAGGTGGCTCAGGGCGGAGCTGTCAACCACAGGAGGTTGCCTGAGGCCTGGGTTTATGTGGGGCCAGGAGGATAACCACAGGACATTTAAAAATATATATTTTTTTATTAAAAAAAAAAAAAGATACCTTTTTTGTTATTCTTGGTTAGTAAAATATATCCCCAAATATTTGCCATATTTTCCATAAATATAAATCAGGAAACTGTAGTGATTTTTTTTTTTTTTTTACAGCAGTGAAAATTGGTATTTGGATTCTAAATAAATTGATCAGTGAGACCACCGAGAATCCGAAATAATAGGCAGTCACTAACTAAAATGAGCCAGCAAAACAAAACAGTTTTTTATAACCTCTAGGAAAGAGAAATTTTGGAGTTTTTACTGGAACGTTCCATGAGAATTGACTCCTTTGTAGTCTCTCGCTGTACTTCAAGTTTTCCTTGTCCAGAGTTCTGTCATGTGAGATGACTGCATCTTGGGAAAGGGAGAACTTCTCCAGCTTATTGCAAGACGAGAGAGAGGGACTAAAAATCTGAAAACAGGGTACGTAATGCTCAGAGCGTACAGAATTAGGTGAGGGCATCCTACTTCTAAAGGCTGATATTGGCAGTTTTATTCTTTGGAGACATAGAAATGTTGGGGTTTTGAGAATGGGTTTTTATATTGTTTGGTCTAGATCACTAATCTTCTGTCAAGGGGAGTCAGCTGGGTCACCGAGGGGAGGCCTCCAGTTTGGCTTTTTGTAAATGCTTCTGTAATGACGCCAGGGGACTTTGGAACAACTCTCAGACACAACAGTAAGACTGACTGTGAAAGCTCCTAGCCAGAAGAGGTGAACAGAGGCTGAGGAGTAAACACCGTAACATTTGGGGACAAAATGGTGTGAACATCATTGTGCCGAGGTTGGGGAGCTGAGGGCAGGCGCTTACAGATGCGTGCCCTGCAGAGACGGGCCCCGAAATAGTGTTTGCGGCTGTCTGTATCTTCCCAAATTGAACTCTAGTCATTCTCGCTAAATGAATCGCAGTGGGGAAGCTCAGAAATACGTGCCCCTCAGATTTAACAAGGGTACCCTCCTGTGCGTCTTACCTTAAGGTGCACTGGGTTAGGGCAGGGACAATAATCAAATTACCTAATAACCTTCAAAGCCTTGACTTGCCTATCTTTAAGAGCAGTTGCCAGCCATAGACAACCAGTGCAGTGCTTCTCATGAAGCCACTGGCGGTGAGCCCTGGGCACAGGGTGCGTTTGATCTCCCACATCAACATTTGTCAGGGCTATGAGGCCTGAGTGGGCTGGGAACATCGGTGGAAATGGAGACTGTGGCACCTGAGATGGATCTTTGTGACAGTTGCTAAGGAAGGAAAGTGAACAGGATGTAGATCACAGCGGGTGGTGTGGTGGAGTGTCTCCAGGGCCTTGGGTCCCTTTTAGACATTCAGAGGTAACAGGACTAATCGTTCTGATCTGCCAGTGACAGGCCTCACAGGCTGGCTCATTCTCCCTGTCATAAAGCTGCATCTCCCATTCTAAGGACCCGGCAGCAGGCACTGTCAGTGCTATCTACACCCCTTTTACCCTTGTGTGTTGGGGGCTGACTTTCAGCTCCAATAACTCTGCCTATTCTGCCCACCAGGCCGGAGGTGCTGGGAATACATGCCCTCCCTTTCCAACAGCAGCCCTCAACCGATGACCATCAGCACATACATACTTTCCTCACCTCACAGATGAGATAACTGAATTTCCCGGAATTCCCCACCAAGATAAAGCTTCAGGTGCCCACAGGGGTGACTGACTTGATGTCTAGTCCTTTATCGGTTGCCTGTCCTTTCATGTCTCACTCTATCCCTCCCCTACTGGTGTTTTCTGGGACTATCTCCCAAATAAACAGCTTGCTCTCAAACCTGCCTCCGTTGGCTCCTGCAAGTCCCAGGCTAAGACATTCCTTATTGGCCAGGTCTGTGTGGCTTGCTTCCTCTTGCCGACCACAGCACCTGTAACCAGTGAGGTTCACCTGCACAGCGTGCAGCTCTGAGCATCAGGTTTTGGTGAAACTCAAAAGTACTTTGTGGGGGGAAAACACGTACGTGGCATGCTTTTTCATTTTTTGACATTTCACAATATTCGTTACAGCATTTTGCAAGTGAGTTTTAGGAGCTAAATATTCAATTTTATTTTTTTAATACTCAATTTTATTTTTACCCAAATTTATTTTCCCTAGACCTCTGCTTTGCAAGTAACATGAGCAGATATGTACTATTGAATATTAATCACAAATCAACCATATTATATTGTTAAAAGTAAAATACATAGAATTTCCTGAGAATCTAGAAGAGTCCTGACCAATAGAAATATAGTGCAAGCCACGTATGCAATTTAAAATTTTCTGGGAAAAAAAAAAAAAAGAGAAAAGAAAATTTTCTGGTAGCCAGGCTGAAAAATCAAAGTGAAACTGATAAAATAAATTTTATTTAATATAGCAAAAAATCATTTAAACATGTACTTAATATTAAAACAATGATTGAGATTTTTTTTTTTACATCCTTTTTTTATTTTATTGTGCTAAGTCTTAGAAATCTGATGTGCATTTTACACTTAATGCAGACCTGTCACATTTCAAGTACTCAAAAGCCACACGTGACTAGTGGTTACCATATTGGACAGCACAGGCCTAGACCTAGAACATGCACTCCAGAGTTGTCTGACCCATTAGGCAAGGAAGCCAATGTTATTACGCACCAGTTCCCATCCATCATTCGTTGAGGGCTGCTACTGGCTGTCAGGGGCTTAATTCTTTGGCTTGCAGCAAAAGATGGGGATGCTGGCAGATGGAACCGTAGCACTTGCAGGCTACAGTGATGAGACCCTAGGGGACAGGGGTACAACCACCTGTAGCCTACTAGCCTACTACATTTTGTAATATTTTCACTTTTCTGCCTTATTGTTTATTAACAAAGTACTTGCAACACACTGGCACGGGTCACTCACGATAACATGGTTAAGTGTTCACTTAACAAGGCCTAGAGGATCAACTCCAAATTCTGACATTGAAGGTTCATGGGGGATCTGGATGCATCCTACATATTATACTTGCCTCTCACTCATCTTACTGCTAAAGATGTCCTTTTCTTGGTCCTTTCCACGTTATTGTTATTTCTGAGTCACCTCCATCCCTTTATCTGTTGTTTATTTATTTTTCTCTGCCTGGAATGTACTTCCCATTTCTTTGTCCACCCATATGTTCCTCATTCTTTAAGACTTGGCTCAATTCCTACCTCTCTGGGAATTTCTTAGGGTAACTTCAGTCTACAGTGATTTCTTCCTCCTGAATTCCTCTTGCACCTTGTTCTCTACCTGTTCCTTCGGCATGGCTGTCTCAGCTTCGTGGTGTATTTACTTCACATCATAATCAGTTTATTTGGTACTTTGTGTTCACATCCCTCATGGGAAGATGTCAGATGAGTACTGTGGTTTTATGGGGTTTTTTCATATTTGTAAATTTAAGCACTAATAGTTGAAAAATAGTTTGTTACTTGTCAACAAAGCACCAAGGAGGAAGTTGCCCAATGATGATGCTAAAGGCATCTGGAACCATCCTGAGTTGCCTGCGCCAATTTCAAGGAAAATCGTCAAGAGGAAAAATAAGCACTTTGGAAAGCTTTTGTAAAGAGATGACACCTCCCGATATTCTAAATATTCTAAATGCTACGGAAGCAAACATAATTTCATTTCTCTTATTATAGCCAAATAGGTTTCGTGTGAATTTTATACTGTTCCGTTGTATTCTGCTATACTTTAAGAGCAATGGGAACTGAGGGAAGGATACTGGACCAGGAATCAAGAGGGCTGGCTGCCTGGTGAGCAGCCACGGGAAAGTGGTTAACTCTTTGACCTTTATCTGCAAAATGATGACTAATGGTCCCCCATCCAGCTATCAAATTTCATTTCTGATTTTATGATGTCTTCTCATTTTTAAGACTAGGAAGCATTGTTTATGGTTTTAAATTACAGTGGCTATAATTTATGTCAATGCTTTTATGACACATTGTTGAGAATGTCTGTGATTGGTTGAGTGCTAAATCCTTACTCAAGAATGCCGCCCCTCCCCCCCCGCCCAATTTTCTCATTTTCCTATGGAAGACTGATCTGCTTCACAATGTCCTTTTTAATGTAATTTTCATGAATGGAAAAACTAGGAATTGCCTGCGCCCAATTTTCTCATTTTCCTATGGGAGACTGATCTGCTTCACAATGTCCTTTTTAATTTAATTTTCATGAATGGAAAAACTAGGAATTGCCTGTGTGTGTGCACACAAACGTGCATTCACGTGCAATCACTCTTAGCAACATTTTTGTTGATGGGACTATCATCCTATTAATTGTAGGACTTCTGGTTTACCTCCTTAGTTACTAATACCTTGCCTAACGCTTTCTGTTATACTTCTCCTCCCCCCACTGCCCCTGCAGAATCCCTTCTTTGTACTCTCATAGCATAAAGATGCTTAAGGATGCTTTCTCACCCCCTAGGTCAGCATTCAGCACACATTGACATCGTGTCTTCATGTTTGTCTCCTCCACTAGACCGTGAACTCCTTAAGGTCTAGGAGCTGTATCCCTGGCGCCTAAGTTAAGATTTTTAAAGTAACGAATGGATAGATAAATGACTAGAAAGAAGAAGGGAGGGAGAGAGGGAGGGAGGAGGGAGAATGGAAAGGAGGATGGAGGGTGGAAGGCAGGAAGAAAAAATAGATAGATTTGGCTGCCTACTATTATTCTCCTAGTTGTCATCATTATTCAATATAATTGTGGTTGGCAAGTATAATAATAATGATATAACAAGAAGTTTTTAAAACTCAAATACAGTTGACTAGAATACATTTGATTAACTCCTATATTTGTATTCTTTGCTCAGGCTAAATTTAAGCTAGCAGCAAAAGAAAATACAAGTATTATATTTTATGGAAGGTAGAGTATAATCACAAATTATTTAAATAAAGTCACAGTTTATATATTTAAGACTTAAAGGAAGATCTAAAATGATTCCATAGGAAACTAGTTATTAAACACCATTAAGCTACTTTAGTTTCTTCTCTTAGCATCTTCACAAAAAATGTTTGTTTCCATGATGGTAGAAGGGAAAGAATTTACTTAATGGTTCAGCATATAATTGACATGGGAATATACTACATTTCCTTAGTAAGGCGCTTCAAAGGGTCTACGCACTCTTAATGTAAGGGGATGAGCGAGGTCAGAGGACAAGTTCCACACTGATCCTCAGGCACCACATAGCCTCCAAGATGGTGGCAGTAACAGCTGACATTTGAAATACGAATGAATTGTTGCTGCTCTTTGATATAAACCCAACATATTCAAAAACAGCTGCTATAAGATATATTAGGTCAGTTATCGTTGTTCTTTTTGATAACATATGAGCAGTATATTTCCAGCAGGCTATAGGTATGCGGTAAGATAAGCTTTATAGAAACTGTATGGTTTGTTTCTTATGTTGACTCTTAATAAGGTTTTTCATAAAAAAAGTACATCAGAGTGCTTGGTGTACAAAGTAATGTGAACCACTTAGAAGACTGCACAAGCAAACTAGAATTAATGAAAAACTTTTTCAGGGAAAAAAATTTCTTGAAAATTAGAAAGATCGTTCTTTACTAAATAAGTAAGTACCCATGGAATGTCTGGCACAAAAACCCTGTGCCTGGTCATTTACTCTTCTGGCAGTCCTGTCAGAGAGGTTGGCCTGCGTGGAGTCCTGTTCTTTTCAGATGTCATGAAAAGATGTTTCTTGCCAAAGCCCTTCCCGACTGAGATGGAGTTTATGTAAGAGCTGTATCTCCGACGTCCTTTATGCCAAAGGAAGTTTGGCACTAGCTCCAGCTCAGCCCCTACATAGCTGGGTGACCTCAGTCAAAGTGGGTTCCCCTCTGAGGGGGGTTTCAGCTTCTTCATCCATAAAATGCAAAGGTTGAGCTGATGATCTGCTGTGGAGGTGTCGTGCACGTTCATTCATTCCACAAGGGTTTGTTGAACACCTACTTTGTGCCAGGCACAACTCTGTCACGGGCAGTTCAGTGATGAGCAAAACCAGACAGTGGTCCTTGCTCCGTGGTGCTTAGATCTTAATAGGGGAAAGATAGTCCTTAAGCAAATAGCTGCACAAGTAAATGTGTCATCGCAGCCTTGGTGGAGCACGTGGGGCTGGGGGAGCTCATAAAGGGGAGATTTATTTCACCCAAGACAGAGGTCAGAAAGGACCTCCTAGGGTATGACAGGCAAGGGGAACATGGGCTGCAATGGCGAGGGGTGGTCTTCCACAGTATAGGAGGCACTGCGTTTTCAGCCCACTACAACTCCTTGGCCAGCCACCTTATCTCTCTGCATCTTGATTTCCTCATCTCTAAAAATGGAACTAACATCATGAACCTTTTGTGGTGTTGTAAGGTTTCAGAAAGACGACATATTTGAAAGTACCCAGCACCAGGCAAATGACATTACGTTTCATTTCTAAGAATAGCTTTGAAAGCAGAGAGGTTCTATTTTATAAATGGGTTTTTAGCTGTAAAGAAGGAGTGAAAACAGCTTTGAGTCCTCTTGTTTTAAAATGTTTGAGTTCACAGTTTGTTCTGGAAGGTGCCTGACTTCCCTTAATCACGGAGCCATTTTTTAATCACTTGACTTTGAAACCCCAGGAACGACCTCGCTTCATGATTAAGTGACAAAGGCCTAAGCTTAGGGGGCTGGCAGAAGGTTAGACATCCCTGGCCTGATCCCCTGCCATTTACATACAAGAAAAAGAAGCTGATCACGAAAAACAAAACTGGAATAAGGAGGCAGCCCCATGCCCCATGATTCTGTGCTTTTCTATACTGTCTCTCAGCTTGCTTACTACTCCATTTAGAAAGTAGGGATAACCTCTGAGGCAACGGGACTACTTGTGAGGGCTTGAGATAAAGCGAGGTTAGCTCGCTCGCTCTCTCATAACTCCTTCAAGGCCTGAGGATTATTCCTTTAATCTTACAAAAGCAAACAGGAGGACAGAAATAACCCATCAATTGTTTAAAATTAAAATGGCCAACAATAATAAATAATTGCCACAATAGCTTGAGGTCAGGGTAGTGAGTTATTGGAGGCCATTCAAGAATTCGAAACTTTTCTCTAAGTTAATTTTTCACATCTTGTTTGGATCCTTGGAGCTCTTGCTTCCAAAAACAAGACCATCAGATCTCTCCTCGCACATGTTATTCTTGTTGATGCGCCAGGCATGCAGGAAAGTGAGGTCCTCTCTTCTTGGATGGGTAGCGATGATCCCTCCCCCCAAAATCTGTACTTCAAAGTATGATAGCCCACTAAAATTTTGGTTAGTTCTCTTTCCTTTCATGCTCTGTTAGCTATACCAGTGGTTACAAACAACAACAAATATGCGCTGGTTAATTTAAGCAGAAAAGGAATGTATTGCAAGGACATGGGCCCGTTCAGAGCATTGGCAGGAAGGCTGGAGAATCATCATCACAGGACACAAGGGAGGGCAAGGCTTAGCTCAGGGTGCCACCTCTGGGCTCGCCATCCTCTGTAGCCACCTCTGATGATCTCAGGGGGCCCTGCTGTCTTTATACAACCCTCTGAGTTCATGGCCCCAGTTAGGCACATCTGCTCACCACACTGAGGCTTGTGACCACTCTTAAATCACATGACTGCACTTAGGTGACCACACTTTAGCAACCAATAGCGGGGAGGGGGAGGCCCTGCCCCCTTTCTTCGATGTGCCCCTTTCACTTATCTCGAGATTTCCCCCAAACAGGAAGGTATCAGGATGCTGAGTGGCCAAAAATATTAACTGTCCATTACACAAACTCTCATATGCTTAATACATCTTCCATTAACTGGTTGGCCAGAGATTGGCCACCAGTGTGAATGTACGGTGTCCAAAGCTCAGATCACATAATAATCATCAATCTCATGTGCATCATCATCATCGTCATCCTCATCCTCATCCTCACGATCATACTCATCTAGCGTATCATCCCATGGATGGCCCATGGACTCCCCGACTCTCCGAGGCTGCCGTTTCTCTCCTTTTCCTCACCCTTCAAACATTATCTCCTCTGAATGCAGTTAGCATTAATATGATGGCTAGGTGTGGAGGGCTAGGGGAGGAAGGGAGCAATTGGGGAGATCGTTTTACGAACTATATAGCTATATAGATGTCTAACCAATGTACTGTATACTTGAAACTAATTTAACTAAATAAATTAACAAACAAACAAACAAAAAACCTTACCTCCTCCTCCTCTCCCTTTCTAGTCATTACCCAGCTCTGTTTCACTGCAGACTGGAAGCAATCACAAGGGGGCATCTGCTTGTTTCTGACACCCATCTACTAATGCACCTGTGCCACATGCTCCACCTTCTCACCTCATACCAGCTGAGGCCAGCCCCTCACTGGTTCAACAGGCCATCCGGCAATTGTCCCCTATCATGCCATTATTAATTGTTCTCTTTCTAACAGATCTTTCTCATTATCATGCAAATATGCTATGATAATTTCCAGCTTAGAAAAAAAATTCCCTTGAGCCCGCTTCCCCTAGCAGCTATCCTGTTTCTTTCTTCCCCTTTACAGAAAAACTCCTCTAAATAGTTTACTGTACTCTCTATTTATTCTCCTCCTACAGTTTTAAACCAATTCCAATTAAGCTTTCATCCCTATCACTCCACTTAAGCAGTTCTTATCGAGATCACCAATGACCTTCAGATGGCTAATTTCGATGGCCAGTTCTAATTCTTCTTTCACGTTTGACAAAATCGATTGCTCCTTCCTTGAAACATGTCTTCTGTGGCCACTTAGATACCCTCTCTCTTGGTTTTCCTCCCTTCTCCCTTATCACTCTGTTTTCTCAGTCTCCTTTGCTGGCCCCTCCTCATCTTCAACTTCTAAGTGCGAGGCCTCTTCTCTACCTACACACATTCCCTAGTGATCATATCTAGTCCATCTCAAATGTATATTTCCAGCCCAGACCCCTCCTTCAACTCCAGACTTATGCATCCAACTGTCTCAACATCTTTTCTTAAAAATCTAATAGGTATGTGAATTTTCTCTGCTAAACTTTCTATACCCACAGTCTTTCCCTTCCAGTTATTGAATCTAAAATCCCTGGAGCCATCCTTGACCCCTCTCTTTCC
>NW_006431210.1:10257830-10261037 GCF_000325575.1 Pteropus alecto
CTTTCCCTAACACCCCTCATCCCATCCACGGGCAAAATCTGTTGGCATAACCTTTGAAACATATCCAGAGGATGACCACTTCTCCCCTCCACAACTTCTGCTATGGTCTGGTGGGCGATCCTGTCAAACCTGGATTATTGCAAGAGCTCCCTAACCAGGTTTCCTGCTTCCCCGCTGACCACGCACTCCACAGACCATTCACATCATAGCCAGTGTGAGCCTTTAAATACAGAAGTCAGGTCATGCAACTCCTCCACTCAGAGCCCGGCAGGGGCTCCATCTCAAAGTCAACCCAAGGTCCTTCAGATGGCCCAGCAAAGCACTACGTGATCTGCTTGCTCCCACTGCCGTCACCGCCCTAAGCCCATTTCCTTCCACTCTCCTTCCCGCTCACTCCTCTCAGCCACACTGGCTTCCTTGCCAGTCCTTGAACATGCCAGGCATGACTTTTTCTTTGCTTGTTCCCAGATATCTTTTTATCTCATTCCCTTTCTTCCTTCAAGTTTCTGCCAAGAGGTCACCTCATCATTGAGGCTTCCCTGACCACCCTACTTAAAACTGCAGCCTACTCTCTCCCTCCAGATCTGGCTCTCTCTATCCTTCATACCCTTTGTATGTTATCTTCATAGTTCTCGTCACAGTCTGACCTGCGTGTTTATTTCTTTGTGTCTGTGATTTCTGTCTCCTTGAAGCTAAGACTCTAAGAAGACAGAAATCTATTTTGTTAATCTTCTCTTTCTCTAGCACATAGAGTAGTAGCGATGAACAGGTAGGAGGTGCTCAAAAATAATTGAATGAATTAACGTCTCACCAGATTCCGTGTCTAGCTTATGAAATGTCCTAATTTTCTAAGTTCGATGTACAGAATTTCATGTGAGCCACAGAACAGCCTAATGAATCCTCCTGTGCTTAGATGAAGAAACTGAGGCTTATGGGAGCTGATTGCTCAAGGACGCATGGCTGGTTCATGAGCTTCTTGGAACTTGCAGTTCTAATTCTGGTGGAGCTTCTGCCCCCTACCCTCAGCTACCTCGTGATGGCTCATGTTATATCAGTGAAAGCTGAAAGCTTCAGGGCATTAATTGCTGTTTCTTTTGCATTGCAGCATTGATGAGAAAACCCCATATCTAGCTTTGGGGGCTGTGAAGAATATCTCCCTGAATATCTCCATCTCCAACCTCGGGGACGATGCCTATGATGCCAATGTGTCCTTCAACGTTTCCCGAGAGCTCTTCTTTATCAACATGTGGCAGAAGGTAAGAAGGGTACCCCCAAAAGGGAGCTTTTGTTCCATCTAGTGCATTTGCTGACTTTCATCTTAGCTTGGGCTACGCAGTGATTCTGCAAAGATTATTTTGTTATGTGGAGCATCATTTGGAACTCTTCGAAGTTTTTTCCTCCTGGACTTAGAAAGTCTGTTGGTACAGCCAAAGAAGAAACCGTAAATACCTGCAGAGCGTCAGAGCAGCACTGGTATCTTACATTGTCTCCCATCCCTTCTCTTTTGTGAAACCCTCTCCCTACAGTTTTAGGGCCCCTTCTCCGAGATAATACAATCACTGTCTCCAGCACACACGTGTTCTGGAGAGTTCCAGTTTTAGGTCAGTAGTTGTGAAAAACAAGATAAGAGATGAGGACAGATTGCTGTTTATTACAGTTGTTATCACCAGTGATGCACTCAATGTTTTCTATTAGAGGGTCATGTACGTCAGCCTGTGCTTTGGCGTATTTATTTATCCCTGACATACTTGAATGAATTGAGGAAATTAAATTATTTCCATGAGTTGAGTGGATTTTTTAGAGCGAATTAATTTATGTGAATGAATTGAAGTTTAAGTAGCGTGACTCAGGGTAATCCACCTCAATGAACCAACCACCTTGGGAAGAAAGAGCAGGCTTCCTCAGCAGACAGCGGGAAGAGCGAGCGATTTAAGCAGACCTCATTCTACCCCGTGGTTGCTCTAATTGTTGACAACTGTTCTGATGGGGATTTTTGCAGCTTTTTATAATGTCTACAGCCTCGAACTCCAGTGCCTTGATGTCTGAATGGTTAAAACAGAACCAAAATTACTTTCTGAGGAAAACCATTGCCCTGCCCACAGATGACCACTGGGTGTACCTTTGAACCGGTGGGCAGCCTTATTTCTATTCAGGCCCATATCCTGCCAGACTCAATAGGTTTGGCAGGATTGTGCCAACCTTACCCAGCTTAGGAGGCAGCTGAAGCATATAGAGCCATCTAGAATGGCAGTGTTCTAAGAACTTTCTAAGAGGTCATCTCAAGCTCTCTGCTGCTTAATAGTTTTTAGGAGCTTCAGGGTTGGGGGAGGCCCCAAAAGTAATCAAGAAGGAGGCGAGAAGGGCATGCTTGCCTTCCACCTTCTACCTGCTAAAACTTGTCCCTGGTTTAAGCCCTGTCAAGAGAGAACCAAGTATCTGCAGGGTTCCGGTATCTCTGGCTATGCACAGAATCTCTTTTACAGAATTTCCTGCGCTGTGATGCCATCTTCCTAGAGGGGTGGGGGTGGGGAGGAAGAGGGGAGAAGAATTTACTCAGGGACCAGACCTGTGAAACTCATCTCTATGGTAACTGAAAGGATGCGGTTGTGATCAGGTCATTACATTGCACAGATTGCTCTCCCTTAGGACCCATCGGAGAAATTTCTCTCTGGTCTCAAAATTAGGAATAGCTATGCCTTTTCTGAACACTTTGGCTTTTTTTATTTTTACCTGTGGGCCCAGTCATCCTTGTGACTAGGCTTTGTTCTTTCTGTTTGCTAGAACATTCAGAGCTGGCCCCACTCTCGGTATATGGTAGGACATGGTAGTATTATTTCATAAATTAAATAGCTTCCTATATCTTTACTTCCCTTTGCCATGTTTTTCTTTTTAGCTTGGAGACTACATCATATTCTATCATAGGATATACTACGGATTACCTATAAATTCCTATTATTAGATACTTATTTCCAGTTTTGTTCTCTTTTAAATGATATAGTGATGAATGCCTGTATGAGCAAATGGTTCTATCCTTAGTTTTATAACTATGTGGGGGATGGGAAGTAGCATTTATAGACCACCTACTATGCACCAGGGACTTTGCATACATTTTCCCATCCCCTACTTTCTGCATGTGATCTGGGGCATCTGCTTTATTGGAGGAGTGCTCCAGAAGAAAAGAAGTGAGGGAACCAGGATGGGGTAGGG
>NW_006431210.1:10261108-10316406 GCF_000325575.1 Pteropus alecto
GTCCTAAAAGCTAGCCTTGGTCTGATTTATAGAGTAGAAAGAGCACAAATCACTCGGCAGAATTGTCCCCTTTCGAAGTGATGGCGAGCATCACTGCCACCTCTCTATCATCCTTGACCACTGTGCGTGTATGAGGGCAGAGGGTGGTGAGTAGCCTCCCAGGCATCTGGATGAGGGGGCTCTAGTCAGTCAAGGACAATGCATCTGTAGGACACAGGTAGGTCATTAGCCACTGTAGCCAATCATGGGGAAAATGAAATCATATCATTTTTATCTCTTTGACATTGAATTTCAACAATCTTTAAAACCTTTGGCATAGGGAATCCTAGGTTACACTCTGGTAGAAAGTTGACTAGGTATCAGGGGCTTTCATGATGTGGTGAGCATTAGTATGAGCAAGGTGGCTAGGCACAGAGACATCACATAGCTGCTGTGGAGGCGGGACAAACTGGAAAAGCAGATAGGCACAATGACTTTCAACATGACAGGAAAAGGTAAAGAAACAAAAATTCCCCTCTACAACTGCAACTGGGGATGTAAATGGCATCACTCAGTCCCGAGCAAGATTCTAACAGCACCAGGTGGACACTGAAGGGGAACCAAGAAAGCCTACCCACCCTGTACAGATGGGCCCGACAAAAAGATTCTAACACATAAACTAAGAAAAGTAAAACTGAAGATACAGAGGGAAAGCATACCTATTAAAAAGGTTGTTAACAGAAAACAAAAGCGAATTTTACAGGGCATTCATTTGTGTCTTTGATGGAAGTCAAGGAAAAGTGAGCACATCAGAAGATCAGATAGTAGAACAATGGGCTGGGATGAAAATGGCGTGGGCTGTGAGGGAAGCAAAAATAATGGTCGTGGATGAGATGAGGAAATATCGTAATGAAACCAAGAAAGCAGTGGCAGAATTAAAATAGGTGTTATAATCAGGAAAGCAGAATTGGCAGTGTGGAAAGTCAATTCCTTGTTGTACAGGGCATATTTAGGAAAATTTCTAAGAATTCAGAGAAAAAGAACGTAGCAATGAGGAAAGACGACAGTGAAGACTGCAGATGTGGAAGATGGCGACTGGAGAATCAGCAAAGAGAAATGGTTCCAGAACGGTTGGAATAGAAGGCCTGAGCAGAGAATGATCTCCGTTTTCTTGAATAGGTGTGCAAATACCAGGCAAAAATATCGAGAACAGTTTAATGTCTGCACATAGCTTCACAAAAGGTTTAATTTTAAAGATATGAAAATGGTACTACTAATACCTAATAGAAAACAAAGAAACTGGTTTTCTGCAGACTTATTTTCTGTAACATTAATATCAAAAAGTTAAAATATGTTCCATTGTGAATTAAGGATTCTATACCCAGCCAACTCACCCTCCATTGTGAAGGCAAAATAAAGATATCTTCGTGTATATGAGAATCTATTGAGTCTGTTAACTCTCCTAGTTTGGATTCCCCCCAAAAGCAGACCCTGACACAATGATGTAGGTGCAAGTAGTTTATTTAGGGAGTGATGTCAGGAGGCAATGTGTGGAAGTGGTGAGTTTGGACAGAGAAGGGATGTGAGATAGGGAAGTATGCACGGATGAGCAGGTGGCCGCTGTGGGGAACTCGGGCTTTGTTCCATTGTAGGTCTTCAGACAGACCCTGTGGAACACATCTCAGAGTCATTCCCCTGAAGGGTGAGGAAGCTGCTGGAGGATTTATCTACCAACTCCTGGCGCTCATCCACAGAGATCACTCCAAGGACCTTAACTCTCTGGCAGTTCCAGCTTTCTCGGGCAATGAGCCATACTTCCTGGGGCGAGGGAACAACTCGGGCAGAGATGCAGGAAGCCTTTGGCCTGGAAGGGGACAGGCTTCTGGTCATCAACCCTCTGGATGGTTCTAGGGAATGTGAGCAAGGCGCCAGCAGCATCTCCTGCAATAACCATGAAAGCCGTAATCACCGTGAAACTATTCGTGAGAAGTAGTTACAGATAAAGCCCTCAAGAATACAGAAGTTGTTGAATAAAAAGTGCGTTAAAGCCAATGAAACATAGACATAAGCAAAAGCAATTTTTACAAATATTTAAAATACTAAGCAAATGTAACAAAATAAGTATTACCACAGTAAATATATAATTTAAAAGGCTCATTAGAAATAAGCATGTAATGTCAGTTATACCATAAAATTTGAAAAGAAATTTAATCTCGTCACCCCTGCTGCTTCACATTCTTCAGAATGGAGTTCGGATTCCTCAGCTGTTCATGAGAGGCCATTCTGAGCCTGGGCCTTCCCGCCTCCTCTCTCCCCCAGCCTCATTGTCCGCCGTCCCCCACATACACACTTGAATCCAGTCATAATTTATTACTGAAATTGCCTCTACCCAGGAACCCCTTCACCCCCATTTTGTTTAATGAACTGCTCTACCCTCATATCTCAGCCCTGGTGTCACCGAGGCAGGTGCCTTACCCAGCTGCACAGGTGATGCGGTGGATGGTGGATGGCTATCCTTCTTGTCCAAAGTCACAAAGAAACTCAGGCCCCAGGCTTCCAAGGTCTCCAGTCTTCTCTGTCATCACACAATTAGCGACATATTCGTTTCTGAGGCTGACCAAAAAAATATCTACTGAGATGGATTCTTCTGTCCTAATGCAAGGCTGCTTTCATAGATCTATGCTTATTCCTTCCTTTAAAGGGAAGGCTGCTTATAAAAGTGTGGCATGCACATGGATGACCATCTGCTGACTTCTCTCTTGCTTGTATAAAGCTAACTTGAAAACACTCTATAAAATAAGACTTAATTTGTTAGTGGCTACCCAGCTGGTTGGTTGACTGGCTGGCATGTGCTGTCTGGAGCATAGCACATAATGGTCATGTAATGTTCTCCTGTGGATCAGTGAAAGGGACCTCTTAGGGGTGGGGGGAGGGGCACACAGTTAAAAGGAAGAACAGGAAGAATAAAGAAAACACAGTTTGGAGCACCACTGCATCACACAGCTTCAAGGTCATGTTCACGTTGGCCTCTCTGTGAGTGACACCCCCAGAACACACTCCATGGGATTAATGTGGATGGTGCTCCTGAAGTCATATGGGCATGTGGCCCTGGAGTCGACGTGAAGTCTGGTTCTCATTTCTTGCTGCGGTGCGACTTGGCACAAATGGCTTTGGCGATTCTCGCTTCCATGGAACAGGAATGGGTTTGTTTGGACAGCAGTTATGAAGAACCTACCAAGTGCCAGGGCCAGTACCAGCTCTTAGGGGACACTGAGATAGATAAGATCAGGTCCCAGCTCCCAGGGAGCTCAAACTCAGCGGGTGAAAGGCATGTTACGAAGCAGTTTAAAGCACAAGATGCCAGTTGCTCTAAGAAGTGCTGAAAAGTTGCTTCGGAGCACAAATGTGACAAGGTGAAGCAAGTCGTTATTGTAACTGCTGGTCTTTGGTTGGACAAAATCCCTAGATAAAGGCTTAGGGTAGATGGAGGGGCCTCTGAAGAGTTGGCGTCAGCTGATGCCAACATCGCAGGGCTAGGATGGATGGGTGGGATGGATCCATTTATTTGGGTGGTAAAGGAGAGAGCTAGGCCGGCGGAGGAGTGAAGGCAGAGGAGAGCAAAGGAGGAGGAGCAAGAGGGATCCACCAAGAAGGAAAGAGACAAAGGGCCAGTAAAATTCCTGTTGGTGGCTGAGCTCAGAACATTTGGGGAATGCTGATGCCTGCTGTTCTGTGCTGACGTTGCTTGTCAGCTTGGGCTCCCACGCTCATGAAGGTTTCACATGGCCAAGGGAGAGAAGAGCAGAGGGGATGGGTTCATGAGTACGTTTCCATGATATTGGCTATTGGGATGCACAGGAACACAAACGTGGATGGATGTGGACAGCGTAAGCTTCCAGCTAGGTGTGAGAGAGCTCCCAGATGACCTTTGGGCACTAAGGGATGCAGCAGCTTGTCACGGAGTTGCAGACACGGCTGTGCTGGGGAAGAAGGGACCCAGTCTCTTCTTTGCAGTGTGTGTACTATCTTGGTCTGGGCCTCCCAGGTGCTGACCTTGAAGCAAAGAACTGAGGGCAATTAGTTTATTTGGGAGGTGAAGAAAACACTGGCAGGGAGGTGGAGAGATGATATAGGCAGGTGGGTGCGGAGGGGTGCTGAAGAGGGGTGCAGTTAAACCACTACTGCAGTGGGTGATGGGGCTTAATCCCAAGGGGCAAATCTGAGAAACAGAGGGAAATACAAACCTCAGGGGTGAGGGAGCTGGGAAATTTATAGCCCCCCAAAGAGTCAATGGTTGAGCCTTCCAGGGGTGTGCATTTCCCACGACTCCAACCTAAGCACCTCAGCTTCTAGGCTTCTAGAAGTTGTAAGGTAGCCTAATAAAACTTCACTAAAGTTTTAAGGTGAGCACTAGTGGTACACACTTCACAGTGTACAGGGGTGGGGCAAGGCAGGTGTTATAAATGGCAGAAGGGGCCAGGTGTGGGGCAGGGGGAAGCCGCCGAGACTGGAAGAAAGGAGGACTCCAGCCTCATCCGCAGAGAGCAGCCAGCTCTCGGCGCAGTCGATGGCAGTCAGGTGGGAGTGAAGGCCACTGCTGCCAGATTCCCTAATTTTCAATAAAAGCCAGAAACCCACATTTTTATGTGAAATCTCATGACTTTGGCAGCTAATTAAAATGTTCTTTGAACATTGTACAGGCCAAACAAAACATGTCCACGGACCGTATCCAGCCTATAGGCCACCAATTTGTGACCTCCGGCTTAGCTGTTTTCCATATGTTCTAGTCCCGTTCTCTTGCCTGCCTGCCTGCCTGCCTGTTTGTCACATGGATCTGTATTTCTAGGAAACCTGGTCTATCCGCAGCCTTGACTGGGTCTCATGTCTGTCCCTGGGTGGCAGATTAGCTAGCCAAAGAGACTGGAGTTCGAAGGCATCAGGTGTGAGTGTGCATTTGGGGGAAGAAAGGGATTGGAGAGGGTCAACTCAAATGTAGTGTCTATGGAATTTTTAAAGCTAATGATGTTTTGAAAACTATTTTCAGGCTGGAATGTTTGTACTTTGCAATGATCGTGAGAAGCAGCTAAGCTAGAGTTTTTTTATGTAGAGGCTCTTAGCAGAGAAGTGAAATGCTTGCTCCACAAGCAGCCGAGGTAGAGAAGGGAGAAAGTGAGGATCTGACCACCATCAGACGCAGAGGCGACACTCTAGCTCTGTCTCTCGCTGGCAGCGTGACCTCAGGCCAAGAGTTTTCTCTCTACGCCTCACTTTCCTTCCCTATGAAATGAGATATTCTGAGAATTAAATGAGGCCTACACCAAACTGCTTGTACACGTGAGCACACACTTTATAATTCAGAAATCACATATCGATCACCTACTTCAGACCAAGATTAAATGCCGAAGGGGGGAGGAGGAAAAAGAGCAGGAATATAAGACAAACGTGTAAGTCAGAGGGTATTGACTCTGCCTTTCAAACTAAAAATCAAGACTCATGCTCTTAATAAAAGATTATATGTGTGTGTGCCCACACCTGTGTGCATATGCATTTATACTGCAAAAAATAGAGATAGTGTTAAACTGAGCAAATTTTTATATTTAACGTATCGCCTTTAAAAAGATTAAATTACTTGAAAAGTAATATAAAACTGAGTTAATGTAAGTCAGTTAAATAAACGTTTGTGTTAGCTTTTGTGGCTCCTATGTGCTTTTAATTAGGCTTGTTGATTGTTGTTTTCATTTACTTTTTGCTGAAATATTGGAATTTTTGGTTTGGGGATGTTTTTAAAATTCAGGATATGCAATTGTTCCGATATGTGATGCAAGCAGCAAATAATATCAGGGTTTAGAAGGTGAGGAGAGCGACGTACTCCAAAAGCAGTGGCAGGCCTAAGTCCTGTGTCCTGACGACGGGGCAGAGAGATGACCACCTTAAAGGCCTGCAGGAGTGTGGTGGGCCCTGTGAAGCCTGGCGGAGGGATTCAGATTCCTCATCAGCGATGGGCCATCCGTGTTTTGAGTGAGGGTCTAGACTGAGGGAGCAGAAGGAAGGACAGAGGCTGGAGGCATCCAGGAGGAAGAACAAAGAAAGGAAGGAAACAGACCAGGGACGTCAGAGGCGAGATTCCGTTTTGGGGCTGCTGGAGGGAAGAGGCCAGGGAGGAGGGGTAATCATGAATCCGGTGGGGAGGGTCTATCTCCTATAGACCCTCCACTTACAATGCATTTTACAGCCTTCAGAGTACCTTCACGTCCATAAGCAACAGAGTTAGCACTCAGCGTCCATAAGTCACTGAGTTCTGCTGATGAGTTATTGCATGACCTTCTAATCTCCTTGAGAGACCAAGGTGGAGCGATGGGTCAGTCAGATGTCCTTTTATTTCCTCCCATGCCAGGGGCCTAATGTGGGAGGTGTGACAATGTTCGAAATTGCCCGAGGAGTGAGTGCTTCGAGTTCCGAATTAAACTAGGCCTCCAAGGTGGCTTTGGGACGGAAAAGCACCAGGTCAGCTTTGGTGGCTTTCAATGGCTTATTCTTTATGACAAGAGGCATAGAGGGCTTGTAAGTTTGTTTTTCTTGTAAAGCGATTCTTCCAGTGTATGTCTACCCTGACCACAGAGAGGGCAGTCCCCTTCTCTCAGGAGTTTCTCTCCTCACTTTCAAAGCAAACCGCACAAGATGGCGCCAGGTGATAAAGCCGATCCAGTTTCTACCCTGGATAGAGCTGGAAAGGTAGACATTTATGTGTTTGTGTCCCTTTATATTTGTGGGAGTGCTCTGGCCTGTTCTCAGACAGAAGATTCCATACAGAAGCTACATCCACACAAAGGAGCAAAATGAATTGGAGTGAGTGGAGCTGGGAAGTCAAACATTGCACATCAGAGTGATTTGCAGGCAGAGGTGGGCGGACCCCATCCTTTATTGTGTAAGCAGATTTCAAACAGCCTTTGCTCCCTCTGCTACAGCTCTCATTCAAGGCAGGAACTGATTTTCATTGTGTTCTGCTTTCTCCAGTGTCTCCCGTCAAGTTAATAGTAGCCCCGAGTAAAATGCAACCCTTAGATGTTTATAGTCATCTCAGCTCGGCCATTAAGATGATGAATGAACTTGCTGCTTGCCCTTGTAAGAGAGCCCTGAGGGTGGATATTGATACTCAGAAAATAATAAGTCTCTTCCGCCCCTTTCCTGTTTTTAATCCAATGCACCAAGCCCCCTGGTGACTTTACCTTGAACTTCCTGCCTAATGCCAGGCAGAAAAACCTCACCTGGCCCCCAGCCCATCTGAGGCTCTAACAGCGGCAAGCTCTTTGTCCCGCATAGTTGGTCGTCCCCATCCCGCCTGTCAAAGGTAAATCCCACGTTCCCTAGTTCTCCTCAAGAAGACCAAGGGTGGGTAGTAGGGACCATGTACCCCGGCCACGCCAGCTTTGTAGTTTCTCACCTGGATTACCTGTGGCCATGACATTAGCGTTTTCTGGCCCTGCGATCAGGGCGAGCCTAAGCCAGAGTGCAGCTGTGCCTGGGAGAAGGGCCGGGCCCTTCCTGTGGCAGTCAGCGGTAAGGAAGTGGTGGAGAAGCCCAGATGTCCATTCCAGGTCACAACGTGGCCTCAGTGTTGCACGGTGGGGCTCAGTTTTCACATATATGAAAAGCTTCATTTGTGTATTCACTGCATTTGGAAGGAAGGCTACGTTTCGCTTTAGAAATGTCAACAGAGCTGTAGCTACGACAAGGATCAATTAAGAAGGACGTTTCCCAGAGCCGAAGGGCTTGGGCAACTCTATGGTGGGGGAGTTTAGAAAACATGTGTTAAACCTCTGGATTTTTTTTTTTTTTTTCCTAATGAACTGCAAAACAGCAATTTAATAATTTCCTCTTTTAAGGGGAAAATGGGATTCTTGGATTTTAAATCTTTTTCATAAAGCAGCATAACACCTCTTAAAAAAAGAAAGCCATGAAAATGGCCTGCTAAGCTCAGGCAAACAAAAGAAAACTAAAAAAAAAAAACAAAAAACAAAAACCAGGAAGAACGTAAGTGTCTTCGGCTGGGTTTCCCTGAAGCGGATGCTGAGATCAGGACTCATGTCAAGTGGTTTATGAAGGATGTGCTCCCCAGGGTGACATGTGGGGAGTGGGGGAGCAGGACAGGGCAGGGAGGTATCTCGGGCAAGGTACCACAGAGGGTGGCCATAGCCCGATTCTGCAGGAAAGCTCTGAACTGTGGGTCTTACCTCAGCATCATCCCATCTCAAGGCCTGGAAGCTGGGCTTTTGTTCTCTCAAGGCCATTTATGGAGGAATAAAAGTCTCAGGCGCTTTCCACTCTGGAGGCGAAGTATGGACAGAGTGACTCCAGTAGCCTGAGGGCAGGTCTCTGAGGAAGATCCAGAGGCACTGGCTCCTGGAAGCAAATGCAAATTGAAGCCAGAAGGAGGGCACGTAAAGGGGGTCCGAGGGGTCTAGGTAGACCCCTGAACGGGATTGCTACAGTACAGTTACCATCACCTGAAGGGTATCTTACAAGCATATTGACCAAGATCTTTGAGCTCTTGAGGTATTTGTGTGATGTTCTCAGCGTCAGTTGCACACAGGATATTTCTGCCAGCGTCTGAATTAGGGACTTGGCTAACCTAGACGCCCATGGAATTTCACAGAGAACATGAATGCACAGCTATGGTGCATTACAACCCAGCTTGCAAGAGCTGTCATTTCATCCCTCTGAAGCCAGACATATGAATAGTCAAGGCTTCCCTAGCCCCTCTGCTATGCGATGGCCACTGGCATCACCAAGGCATCTGAGTATCCCTAGTCAGCCCGTCTTGTTCTTTTAAGCAAGTGGATTAAGCAACTGATTTTAAAAATCATTTAGGAATGTGTTTGACTGCACGTAGCAGAAAAGCCAACTTTTAGCAGCTGATCCCAATGAGATGTTGACTTTTCTTTTGTCATAGTAAATCTCAGATTGAACATTCCAGGACTGGTGAGCAAGTGTGTGATGCAGTAGGAATCCAGTTCCTTCTTCTGTCTCTCTCTTTAGCCTTTCTTCATGCACGCTGCTTCCTGGGTTCCACTTCCAACACTGCAGCTGCATTCAGGTAGCAAGAAAGAGAAAGACACAGGCTTGCCCCCTTTTAGAGAGCTTTCCCGAAGCTCCATTCAGCATTTTCCGTGTACATCTCATTGGACTGAATCATGTCACATGGCCACCTCTAGCCACAGGGGAGGCTGGGAGATGTTTTCTTAGCTGGGCACATTGCCACCCCAAACTCAGTCAGGTTGTTACTGGGGGGGAAGGGGCAGCAGCAGAGTCAGCCACAGCAGAAACCTGGGAGAGGTCGTTGATAAGTATATGTCTCTGAGATACACCGCAGAAACAGGGAAGGACAGAGAAGGAATCACAGACAAATAGGCCGATGACCAGCACAGTTACTCTCATTTTCCTTTTGCCGAAGTTCTTTCAGGCTCTGTATTACTGTATTTAGGATCTTTTAAAAGTCGTCATCAAAAACACCTGTTGGGGGAATCGAGTCTGGCCCCCGGGCGGTTGTGAGCCAGCGGGCGATGTGGCCCAAGTGTGTGTGATCAAGCAGTGCCCCACGAGGCTGCCTCTGCCCTAGATGTCGGACCCTGACAAAGTATAAGGTGACCTTTATCTGTCCATGCATTTCTTATTTTCACAAGACGAAACCATTCCAATGATAATGTTATTATTGATAATGTGGCCTCCAAAAGAGGTGCCGCAGCTCTACATCCAGGCCCATCTGCTCAAGATAGGCCAAGATCCAGTACCTGTTCTGATTGTGTGGTATATGGGTTTCCAGCCCTTTCTTTACTGTTCTGTTTATTGGTTTCTGTGTTCTCTCTAGTTTGGCATCTTCCTTCTAAAAATGTGGAGCCCACGCCCAAACTGCTATGGAATGAGCCCAGCATAGAAATATTATTGCACCAGGTCTAAAGACCATATTTCTGTTACTGTGGTACCTGCGATACAATTATATTTATTCATGATGCATTTATTCTTTGTTCTGTCTGGTCTTTATGTCATTTATATCCTTACTATTTAAAATACGGTCTGTGGACCAGCAGCATGGCATTTACCTAGGAACTTGTTAGAAATGCAGAATCTCAGACCCGCTGAATCAGGCTCCAAAGTTTAACAAGTTCCTTGGAAATTTGTATGCCTAGCAAAATCTGAGCGAGGCCATACATAGCTTCTGATTTGAGGTCATCTAACTTGGTAACTTACTAAGACATTGATGAGGCTCCTAAATGCACCTGAAGCGAGGGGGGGTCTGGCGGTGCTTTAGGTGGGACACCCTCTGGGCAGACAAGGAACCCGCTGCTCCCTGAGTGGACTGGGAGGGAAGCAGTAGGCGTTGATAGAGCATCCTTCAAGCACTGTGCTGGGTACTTTATCCCGTTGAATCCTCACCACAGCCCTGAGAGATGGGCACGCTTATTTGCAATATATAGATAAGGGAACAAAGACCCACAAGCTTACGGGAACACAATCATTTTATATGTTCAAGACTCTTAAAGGTTAACGAGACTGAGGTCACAGAACTAGTAAGGGGCTGAGCTGGTGCTAACGTCACTTTCTGGCCCAGCTCTCATTGTCTTGTCCGCCACGAAATCTCTCAGCTGCTTTTGCCAAGAGTCTGGTTGGCTGACTGGGGAAATCAGTCTCCGCTTCTGTGACTGGAGGTAATGCTGCTTCTCCCTAGCGTTAAATTTAAAAATGGCAATCATTTAGGAGCTCACCATGCAGGAAGCAATGAGATGGACTCTTCATAAAGGGAAAAAAGCTAACTGGTACGTATGCCAGAGAAAACAGAAATTCAAAACCATAGATTTCGAGGGATCCAAAGGAAAGTCTCAGAACAGCTCAGAGTGGTCGGGAGGGCGTGTCCTTTCTTGGGGGTAAGAAAGTCATTCTGAGCCATGAGCACAGCTGCCATGGCCTGTGATTGAGATAAAGAGAATATATCTGTACACAAATAAAAGCAAAGACGTTTCCCTGGGCCAGACGTGGACTGTGCTTGAGACTAGCTGCGTTAATGACAGGTAATGAAAGAGACAAGCATCATTTCCACCTGGCCGGAGCCAGTGGTCATTTCTCAGTGTTCTTTCTGGACCCATTAACAGCTCTTAGCACAGTAAAGTACTTCCCTTTTTGTTTTTGTTTGTTTGTTTGACTCTAATAGCATGTTTTTATGGAGGTATAATTTACGTGGAGTAAAACGCACGTGTCTTAAGTGTACAGATCAATAATTTTTACCTGCGCCTATATCCATCTAGACACCACCCATATCAAGAATGAGAACAGTTCCAGCAGTACAGAGGGAGGTCCAAAATGGGGTCCCGATCCCCCAAAACCTATTCCGTTTGCAGGAGGTCTTTCTCAGCCCCCCTCTTCTCTCTCACGCCACGTCTGTTCCGTGGGCGGCTGGTCAGCTGGTCGGCTGAACCGGCGGAGTTCATCCGTAACCCAACCCCTTTTCACCGTCACCACTGCTTCTGTCTTGGCCCAAGTCACCCTCTCACTTTGCCTGATATTAACTGCAGTGGCTTCCTTCATAATTGGTCTCCCCGCTTTCACTTTCATCCCCCCCGCTCCAACACTCCTTGGCTCAGAACCCTCCAGTAGCTTCGTTCTTTACAAAAGCTAGCAGACTCTACAAGACCTGACCCCATTGCTGCCTCTCTGAACACGTCTCCTGCCACTGTCCCCTTGTCCTCTCCACTGTAGCCACAGTGGCCATCTTGGTGCTTCTTGCAACACATCAGTCTTGTTCTTAGGGCCTTTGCCCTATCCCTTCCCCCAGACAGGCGCATGGCCACTTCCTCAGCTCCTTCTTATCTGAGCTCAAATGTCACCGGATTAGAAATACCTATTCTCAACACTCACATCTCATCCCTTTACCCTGATCTTTCTTCATGAAATTTATTACAGTCTGACATACTATGTGTTAGTTGCTAATTGTCTGGATCCTCCCCCTGGACTACAAGCTCCATATAACATTCAGTGATTTTTTTTATTCCCTGATTCATTTTTAACACTTACAGCAGTGCCTGGGATGTAGTTGGATCTCAATATTGTTGAGTGAACAAATGAATGGATGGTGGATGGATGTATAGATAGATGAGGGATATTTCTGTCTTTCTATGTGCTTTCTGGTCACTGTGTCAGTTGTCATTATGTTTTATATCGCACGAGTAGTTTTTAAACGCTGAATGCTCTTTTTAAACAACGTAGTGGTTTGGAGAGGTATGATCATTTCTTATCTCCCTGGAAAGGCAAACCACCCAGAATCAGAGACGTGGGACAATGCTACCCCCACCTGGTGACAGTCTGGCTGTGTCGAATCAGGCCTGACCTGAGGAGTGAGTTCTGTCCTTTGGTGCTGTAACTTGTCACTGAGGTGGCAGCTTCAAGTCTGCCTTTCAGAGGTGACAGCCGTTGGACCAGGGCCATGCCTGCAGGGTTCCATGTATTCTCGTCATTTGAAGCCAGCAGCTCTTTCCTGCCGGAGCGGTGCTTCTCCCTAGCGTTAAATTTAAAAATGGTAATCATGTGGGTGTCCACAGTGGCCCCAGGTTTGCAGACCCTCCGTTGGTCTGGGAATGTGAGTGAGCTCCCGTCCCACAGGCTTGAAAATCATCGATGCCGTGGGTTCTTTAAAAGAACCAAAAGTAACACCCATATGTTGGTTAGGTTTCCCCAGAAGTAAATGCAGAGACAAGAATTCAAATGCAAATAGTCTGTTTGGGAGATGAAGGTAGAAAAATGGGAAAGAGAGAAAAAGCAGCTGAAAAAGGACAATTCACCACACAAGATAACTACTGTGAGTAACTGGGCTTACTCCCTCTGGGGAACTCTGGGTCCGTAGAATCAGAGTTATCCTACCCCAGGGGTGAGGGAGCTGGGTTGTAATGCACCACCTCCCCTGGTCATTGGTTGAGGGCTGCTCTTGGGGGCATTAATATCCTGACACTTCTGACATTCAGTTCTTTACAATACTTACAAGGTATTATATTGACGTTACATAGAGGCCAGCACAGCTTTGTCACTAGAGAAAACTCTCAGATAGAAAATGCAAATGCCATAGCTGGAGAAACAGGGGCAGGAAAATGGAACAATGGGGTCTGCTATGAACCCTCCTCACCCCCCACCCCCAGCTCCCGCCAAAAAAAAAAAAAAAAAATTCTCAGGCAAGGCTGGCCTCTGATGCATTAGTCACTGGCTACATTTCTTTCTTTTTCACTTGCTTCTTTCTGGTTCTCAGAGGAAAGGATATGGAGTAACAGGCCACAGGCTGGAGGATTTAAGGAGATTAGAATAAATACAGGCCTCAAACCATATGGGCCATCTAGAAGCTTTGGCCTCATTTTGGGGGACACAGCGAGGCCATCTCTGCTTTGAGCAGCTCCCAGTCTGTGGAACAGGTAATGTGGCCTCACATGCTCATGGCCCACCAGAGGCCCAGGGCCGGACGTGGGCTGCAGCGAGGGATGTCCAGGGATGGGGGTGGCCTGGGGGGGTGGGTGGTTAGGAGAGCTACCCAAATATTTATCAGTACTTCATAGTTGTTGGTTTTTTTTTCCTTTTTTTAACATTTAAATTTTCAGTTCATTTTTAGTGGAATTTCCTTTGGTATGAGGAGAAAATCATAGAGATCCAACTTTATATTTCCAAGTAGTCAGATGTCTCCAGAGATTTGTTAAACACCCCATTACCCACCCACACCGACGTGAAGTCATGGTCTTCTTCTGAATTTCCATTTACACTTGGAAGTTTTTCTGGATTTCTCTCTTCTGTCTCCTGACCTGGCAACCTCAGGGTCATGCTGTGAACTTCAGTTGCTGAAGTTCAATGTGACAGTTCAGTTTCTGGGAGAAGAAGTTTCTCCCAGTGTTCAACTTTTCAACTTTTCCTGTCTAGTGCCACATGCTTGTTCTTTCAAATAAACCATTCTTTTAAGTTCAGAAAAAAAGTGTGATGGGAATTATTTTAAATATGTTCTTTACTTTTGGAAGAACATAAACACATTTTTCAGTTTTTAGGGTTCTCATCCAAGAATCTGCCATCTGTCTATTTACTCTTTTTCTTTTCTATCCCTCAGAAAAGTGTCATCATTTCTTCCATTAGGCCCTGCATGTTCTTGTTATTCCTGGATATTTGCTGTTGTAAATGGGGTCTTTTTCCATGATATTTGTTTATTTAAAAAAAAAATTTTCAATCTATTACATTTTATAGCTGGATAGTACATGTATAAAAGTTTAACTGGTGACTTTACTGAACTGAAATCTCAGCTCTTCAGTTTTGTTAATCGAGGCCTTTTTTAGGCAGAAATCATGTCATATGCAAATGGCGATTTTGCCCTCTCCTTTAACATTAGACCTCACTTCTTCTGGGTTTATCCTCTGCCTCTCGCTGTGAGACAGTGCGAACAACGGCAGGTGTGGTGAACATCCTTCTCATTCTTAAATGTAATGGGGCGTGATGGTGGCTGCAGACATGAGTTCCATGTTTTATTATTCATATTAAAGAAGTGCATTAACATGATGGATGCTGACTTCTTGTCGAATATGCTTTCAGTCTGTTTGTAAGATCCTTCCCAATCCAAAGAGCTTTTACGCATGAAAAGGAATGGTCACTTCCATCAGTTTTATGTCTAACATCCCGTTCGTTTGTTTTGAAACAGCCACCATTTTACAAATATTCACATAGTACTTGCCTAACTTGTACATTAAAAACATGAATTTAAGAGGTTTTTACGGTGACCCACGTGAAATTGATATTCTCGTAGGTCAGAGATAGCTGAAAATTGGCAATTTCATACGGTTCAGCCTAATAGATTTTTGCACTTAGCTTTGAGCGCCAGCTAAATCAGTGGAACTTTTTTTCACAAATCTCAGACTCTCTTAAACGCTTTCAGTACCTTAAAAAGGAAACCTGTGATTCACTGATCAATAGGCTAATACTTAAACCCAATCACACAAAAGCTTCTGTCAAATTTGGATTTCTTTATTATCTCTAGTTTGATTCTGATTTTGACGTTGGTTCTGACTTCTTTCTAAAGCTACACTTGCACTGACTTTCCCAGAAGAGTTAGAGTTAGCTTCTCAAGCTTGAGGCATGGGCCCGGCTTGCCTGTGGGAGATTCGGCCTCAGGGGCCTAAGGGTTCCACCTCTAGTCTATCATCCATCCAGTTGGCGGATGTAGCCAACAGTAGTGGTGGTCTACCCTGATCCCCTCCGGTCCCTTCCTGCTATGTTCGCCCCTCCACCTGCACGCGCATCCCACTTTGGTTTGCTTTTTATTCCCAGCATCTGTGACCTTTTTTGGAGGCTCGACCTTAGGCTACTAGAGCCACTTTACCCATAATTGTGAAGAACCACAGTGCCCCGACCTGGGTAGCTTTTGACCAGTGACTGGTGCAGGCGCATGGAAGCGAGCACCCCAGGTCAGGACAGTTTTGAGGCGTAACACACTTCACAGCTCCCCTGTGGGATCAAGCAAGGCCGCCCTCTGTGGGACTCAGCCTGATTTCCTCCTCGACCCCTCTCCTGCTTCCCCTGCTCCCTCACTGGTCTCT
Source organism: Pteropus alecto (assembly GCF_000325575.1). Classification (NCBI taxonomy): domain Eukaryota; kingdom Metazoa; phylum Chordata; class Mammalia; order Chiroptera; family Pteropodidae; genus Pteropus; species Pteropus alecto. The sequence continues at coordinate 10,276,687 of NW_006431210.1, forward strand.
CTGGGAGCATATTTTTTATGCAGCTTTTGATTGCAAATCCTCATCTCAGAGTCTGCTTCTGGGTATCCAGCCCTAAAACAGACAGATCCCCTTTTTCATAAACAAGCTTTGTTCATTACAGAAGCTTCTCACGTTACTGATCTGACCAGTCAGATTCGTTTTGATTTTTGGTGTGTGTGACCACAATCTTTTCCCTCAAATGGCCCTGTTCTAGTACCTTAACTTATAACACAATCTAATATAAATCCACTTTGTCAGTATTCATTCTGAGTGATTATTTGTTCTGAATGAGACCAAATCTGATTCAGTTAAATCTAAAGCTTTTGATCATTCAGGTCACTGGAATTACCACTTTTAAAAATGAACTAGTAATACGTAAATTATTGACACAGTAAGCTATTCATATTGCTTCTCTTTTTTTTGACCAATTAATAAGATTAATTCTATTTTAAAATCTCCAACTTCTACTGGTCATCGTGTATCATCCTTTTAGTATGTCACTGGATTCCATTTGCTAATATTTAGTATTGTTATTCAGTGTCTATTGTTTACAAACAAGATTTGTCTGTAATTTTCTCTCTTGCATGGTCTTTGTCAGGCTGGTGTCGGCTTTTGCTAGTGTTTGCAAACATAAGCAGGAAGCTTACATTCTTTCTCTGTATGTGACATGATCACAGCAGTGGGCAGCAGGAGCTAACCCTTACCAGAGCACTTATTCATGTGCCAGGCACTATCCCCAGTATTTAACTTTTACTAAAGCATTTAGCCCTCACAACAGCCCAGTGAGATATGTCCAATTATGATCTCAGTTTTCTTGATGAGGAAACCAAGGTTTAGAGAGGTTAAGGAAGAGCCACAGTTGGTAAATGCCAGAGCAGGGACTCAGGCGCAGACAGGCTGACTCCAGTGTGCTCTAATGCATCTTCTTTGCATAAAGAAGCTTATTTACATGTCTAATGCGGTGTGCTGGCTGCCCACTAGGCTTTGTGTCTCTTACCCTTTGGAGTGCCAGGTGCTCCATTGAATTAGATCTTTCTCATTACATCATGACCGGTTTTTTTGTGCAGGAGGCAATGGGCAAGGAAGCATTGATGAATTTTCAGAGACAGCTGCAATTTGTCTGAACAAGGCTCTCTTCAGTATCCCCAGAATATTGGCACGCAGACCCAGCTCCCAACCAGTTCCTCCTGGAGCAAGCTTTCCTGTGGTGCCTGCGTGTCTCTACACTGGATCCTGGAAAGCTTGGCAGCAGCCTCACCCAGGAGTTTTCCTCTCTAGAATTAATAAATCCCCAAGTGAACTCAAAAGGAAGATCACAAATGAAAGCTTTGTCCTTAAATGGGGTTGGGAAGGTGGAAATAGCACAATCCTTTCTGTTTTTACAGTTACCTGTTGAACATTGGACCATTGGAACAGGAGGCTCTGGCGGCTCTGCTCTGAAGCTCTTATAGGCACCAAGGAAATTAGGCTATTGAGTGATTGATTATGTCATGTCACTACTGGAATCCTGTGACATGTTCTAATTTCCTGGTGTACAGTGTGCAATGAGGTGATGCTCACTTGTAGAGACAGTTGCGATTTCCGTGGGATAAAAGCCCTTATTTTTGTCTTGTTTTACTCTAAATAAGTCGAAGGCAAGTTCTGCCAACAAGAGACTGAATAAATAACGTAGAGCCCTTTGCTTGCATGGTCTAGAGCTGGGTCTTGGGGAGATAACCATTAATCTATACCTTAAAGGTCCAAAGGAATTAACTCACCTCTAAGCACCAAACTTCCGATGGGCAAGTGGATGCTTAGAATGGCATAAGTGGCTCGATCACAAGTAGGATCACACTGCCATTCGTTTGTTCAGCAAATATAAATTGTTTGCTTAATGTGTATCAGACATAGGAGACGTATGAGCAAAACAGACATAGGCCCCGCCCTCAATCTGCTTATAGTCCATTGGGGAAATAGATTATCTGAAGAGCTGTTCATGACACCGACTGTAGCCGTGGTAAGTGGAACACGCTCGGTTGCCATGGGTGCTTTCCTTGAGGCACTGTGGGAGGTTTTCAGGAAGAGCAAAGATGCTGGGACTGGAAGGGACTCAGGTCACTGCAGGAAAGGACAGTGTGCTTGAAATGGAGTGATGGAGCAAGAGGAGAGGCCGAGACGAGGCTGAAGAGCGAGGCAGGGCCAGATGCTGTGGGCCTCGTTGAGGCCCAGGGTAAGATGTCTACGCACAAACTGCGGGGAGGGATGTTGTGTGTTTCAGTTTCTGTTTTGCCTTAATGTTGGAGCTTCCGAATATGTTTATGAAATCCCTCTAGAATGTTTGTGTACTTGATTATTGTAAAGCTCTAGTCTCACAATTAAGTCTGGGGAAGCGAGGCCATACATTTATCATTTTTCCTTATACTTTAGAAGATAAGCCCCCCCCCCGAATGAATGAATGAATGAATAAAAGCTATCCTTAACAAAAACGGGAGCTTTTTAACTGAGACCAGAATCGTCATCATAAAAGAACCATTTACACATTTGCCAGTTGATGTACCCAAGCTGTAAATCTGAACCTTGTCCTAGGAGGACGGAAGCTCAGGCTATAAAAGACCTAAAAGGTTACATTTTACAGGTGGGACAAGCCCTGGAAAAGGGAATGGACTGTTGAAATTCACGAGGCCAAACGGCATATCAATTTTGGGGTCCTTGTTTAAGAAAATCAAATCTAGGTTCAGAATAATTCCTTCTTTCTTCAGCTTCTCTGAAAGTGTAGCTCAGTGCAGGAGGCTCCGAGACTCGCAGCTCTCCTTTCCCAGCTCAGGGTTATGATGTGTGTTCCGCGAAACGCTCTACCTGCTCTGTGTCGGCTTTCAGCCGGTTTGAGCGTGCCATATTAGTTTTGGCTTTGGAAAAACGAGATTTCTTTTACTTGGCTGGAAGTATACAGCAACCATTTTATTTCGCTTGTGCCTCATGAATTAATTGGGCAATGAGAGGAAAGAGTATGCATACTGAGCGGCTGGGCTTTTTAAAAGGCACAATTCACCCAGCTTTCTAGTACCTGGCTTGCCCTTTGGGAAAGAAGGAGTTGTTCTAGCAGGGCCGGGCCCAATGTGGTACCTTCCTTTTCTGAAATCATCCATTCATTCTCTTCCTATTGCGGACTTAGGGATGGAGGCAGCAGAAAATGAAAAAGTTGACCGATGGTCCAGCAGTTTCCATGGATAGGCTTGCCATTTGGTGTAGAAATGTGAGATGGAAGTAAGACCAGAGGACGTTTGGTTTTGTAGAGCAAGAACCCAGGCAGGTTAATTTCTTACACACTCATCTCCCTGCCTGCTCTAGAAGGGCCCTTCGTCCTTGAGAATCTTTCCTGCTCGCCCTTCAAGCTGTCAGGATGCTTCTTCGCCGTGAGCTCCCTCTGGAAATCTCCCTCTCAGCCTCAGTGGGACTGTTGGGCTTTTTGATTCAGCTTTTTCCCAAAGTGCTATTTTTCAGACCATGCCTTTTCCCAAGATCTGTGGGCCCCAGGCAAGTGGCCTGCCATTTGCAAAGCCAGAAGCGAGGATGGAGTACAGCTGGTTTGTTGGAGCTGGGTTCCAGGAAGCAGGAAGGAGGGGAGAAAAGCCAGCATGAGCGCGTGTATTTTTTAGGTCCCTGCTGGTGGTGCTTGGAGTTTTTCAGAAGCATATAGAATAGAAAGACAACCAGAAAAGCTCACCTACAGGACAGGAGACTGGAGCATTCCTTCACCAGGTCCCGTTTCCAGTCAGTCGAGGGCTGCCTCTGAAGGAATATTATCCTGCCCTAGCAAGGGCGCAGTCGAGTGGGAGTGTCTGCCATGCCAGAGCAGAAATCAGAGTTGGGCCGGGAGGAAGTGACACAGAGCATCCGAGGCACATGCTAAACCCATTTCTGACCACAATCCCAGCCCGGGCTCCTAGAACCTGAGTTCCTCCTGTAAGTACTTTCTGCCATTTGAGCAAAAGCATCAGTCAGCTTTTCTCCCAGCCAGAATCAGGTTATTGAGGTATCCCAGAAGCCCAAAGGGAAGACAGTCTGCATTCTCAGCATAGGTGAGCAGGTAAGAGTTTCTGTCCTGCAGGGAGGTCGATGGGGGTTTGACTCTACACCTGGGCTCTTCCAGATTACTATTCTATAAATTAAAAAATTTAAATGTGAAAATGTCTGAAAAGTTATGACATTTAAACTACACTGTGCAGAAAACCTTATTTTGAACTAAACAAACTCCAGACTTGAAAGAAAGGTAAATAAGGGATCGATTACTTTAATCACAACTTCCTTCTATTTTCAAAAGAATTGATACTGATAAATTTAAAAACAAGTTAACAGAGGTCAGTGCAGTTCAAATAAAAAGTTAAATGTGCTTCAATACTTTATAAATGTTTAGTTAAGGAACGATTTTACCAAGGAACTATTTTCTGTGTAAGTGGGATCTCTGGGAGTGGCCACACCTTGAGCAGATAAGGAAAACAATTTCTTTGAAGGTGTTTACAAAACACTTTTCTTGTTTTCATTATGTTCATTTTCTTCTTATATTTCTTTCTGTTTGCAGTCCCGTGTGCTTTGAGGATTAGGGGACAGTAAATAAACTTGATGGCCATTTTCTTGTCATCCATCTTCTGAGTTGGTGTGTTATTCTGTGTTCAGAAAGTCATTCTTCAGCCCCCAGGGGACACAAGTACAAAGTGAAACGAGGCAGTGTCAGAGTTGCTGGCACATTTCACATCTCCCCAGGCACCATCTTCCCTCTTCCGTAGTAGATGGGCTCAGTTATGATCTTACCACCCAGAGCCTGGTGAAATCTGTGCTACTATTCTGCAATTACTCTCTCACTCTTTCTCTGTAATCATTCTTTGTTTTCATCTATGGATATCAGTTCTACCTCTCCTCGGATTTTAAGCAAGAAAGAAGAGCTGACTTGAGCTTCTTAGGAAGTGGAGTGTGGACAGGCCAGGGCTTTGCTCGGCTGACAGCACAGGCTCTGCATGGGGGTGTGGGAAACATCATCATGGCCGCTCCTTCCTGAGAGCTTCCTACTGGCAGAGTGGGGCTTAGGTAACTCACAGGTGCCCTCATTTACTCTTCACAGCAACTCGATTCATTTCTGTCACAAACCACCTCAGAGTTTAGTGTCTCAATACAACAGCCATCGAATATTGCTCACAACTATGGGAGTACTTTTTCAGCTCTGGGCCGGGCTCGGCTGCCCTTGGCCAGCCTCACTCAGGCGTCTGTGGTTAGCTGGCAAGTCAGCCGGGGACCAGCTGTTGTCTGGGGCAGAGATAGCAACAGAGCTGTGTGGTTCTTATCCTCCAGCAGGCTAGCCCAGGCCTGTGTGGCTTCAGCAGAGTTCCAAGAGAGTGAATAGAAGGTCCAGGGCCTCCTGAGATGAGGGTTGGAACAGGCAGAGCATCACTTCTGCTGCATTCTGTTGAGCGAGTCATGGGTCCTGCCCAGGTTCAAGGTGGAACAATAAAGTTCAACTCATGATGGGAGGAGGTGCAAAGTCAAATTTCAAAGAGGTGTGGATACAGGAAGGGATGGAGAATGTACTGGGAGACGGCATCATCTTCTCTCTTCATTCTGAATTTGAGAATCCTATGGGGAGAAGGTGGAGCACACCATTGTGAGGTTTGGGGAAGTCTCGGGTAGAGAGCGGGAATCCATTGTTTGTGATGAACACTGGATTCTGGGCGAAACTTCCAATCCGACACAGGAAGGAGGAAGGGAGTCCATCTGACTCTTGTGATAGAGAAAACGAAGCACAGAGTTGTGCTTACTTTTCTGAATTGATTTTCACACATATTTAGCACAGAACTGTGCTAGGGAGGGGGAGGAATACACCCATGGTGTGGCAGGGACTGTATTAGGCACAGTCACATGTGTCATCTCAGGGAATGCTCATGCTAACCCCGTGGATCTGGAATGATCATCTCCATTTCACAGAAGTGAAAATTAGCTCAGAGAGATTGTGATTTGCTCCAAGTCACTAAGCCAGTACGTGGCAGTGCTGTGACTGGAACTCCCCATCTTTCTAATGACAAAGCTTCCCTTTGCCACCCTGCCTCACACTTAAAGATGGAACCTGATCCCTGACATCAGAGAACTGACAGTCCTGTCAAGGGATAAATATTCCTGCCCACCCCATTCCCCCCAAAATAGAGAATAAAACATTGGAAAATGAGCTCACAAGTGTGATCTACATGGAGAGTGTGTGGATCCTGGGTGAGCAGGGTTCTCACCCAGACACTGAACAGGGGTACCCTCCAAGAGGGACTCTGAGGCTTGAACATTAGAAGTGGCATTTTTATTTTGGGGGTGACCGTATAATCTATCAAACTTGGTCACTTTGGGGACTCGAAGGGAGCATAATTAATCATTGCCGTCTCCGAACAGGCATGAATTGGAACTGTCCCAGGCATATGGAATGCAGGACTGCCCTGTTTATGACCAAAATACAAGGACAGCTTGGTAACTCTGCAGGGTCCCTAAAGTAGGCATGGGGACAAGACTCCGGCCTTAGAGCTGGGAGCGGTGGGTCCTGTTCTGCCCTGCCCCCCCTCCCCACTGTCTGGCTCTCGGTCTCTGCTTCCTCATCTGCACAGCAGCCCCAGTGATGCTTAATGTATTAGTTCTTTGTCGTTGCATAACAAATTACCTCAAAATCTAGGAGCTTAAAACAATAACACACATTTTTTATTCCTCACAGTGGGTCAGGAATTTTGGGTGGTTCGCTCATGAGGTTGCAGCCAGGATGTTGTCTGGGGCTGCAGTTGTCTAAAGGCTTGACCAGCACTGAAGGATCTGCTTCCAAGGTGGCTTCTCACATGGTTGGCAAATTGGGGGTGGTGGCTGGTGGGAGGCCTCAGGTCTTCTCCACATGGGCCCCTCCAACAGGTTGCTTGAGTGTTCTCGTAACATGGCAGCTGACTTCCCCCAGAGTGAACCAGCCGAGAGAGTGGGAACTGGGCAAAAGCTCAGCTGTTTATGACCTTCTCTCAGAAGTCACGCAAGCATCACTTCTGCCACATTCTATTCTTCAGAAGCAAGTTACCACGTCTGGGCATCCTTCAAGACGGGGGTGGAATTAGGCCCCACCTATTGAAGGGAGAGGTGTCAGATGATTTGTGGCCATATTTGAAAGCCACTGTACCTACTCAAGATGGACGTTATAGACTTATAAGTTAGGTATTGTATGTAACATGTTTGTAATAGTACCTGGCATTCATTAAAATCAGGAAGAATCTCTTGGCCCTCCACATTCCAGCAACAGCATTCGCAAATGCTGATGGACAAGGACAGGGTCTGATGTCCAGTAAGCCTGAGCATCCCTGCCAGACATGGATGACCAAGTCACCTTTATAATAGATCTGCTTCGAGGGTTCTTCAGGTTGTTTCTGTGGAGTCCAGATGGCTTGAGGATTCCCCCCTCGGTTTGGTTTATCCCTCTGAAACCCTCTGATGAGACTCCCAATCCCATTTTCAGAAACCCTGGAAAGAACTTGGCCCCTTGGACAACACGAACTTTCGAACTCAGAGCCATCGTGGCTGAGTCCCCTCCCCATTCAGGGGATCTGGACCCCAGAACTGTAGCACAGAGGCCAAGGTCCTTTCAAGGACTGTTATTTAATTTGCCTCTCAGAACACTGGGAGATAGGGATTTGTATCTTTTTTGATTTATATCATATTCAACTGCTCTTTGTGGCAAGCAATCAAAAACTCAAAATGGCTAGGGTGAAAAGAGAATGTATTGTTTTGCAAACCGAATAAACCTAGGGTTGGCTTTAGCCGCAGCATGTGGTTGGGCTTCAGAAAGTTGTCACAGTGACTCTCCATCTGTCCGCTTCTCTTTCTTGTTTCTGCTTCATTCTTCAGGCTGTCCCCTCAGGGGGGCAAAATGGCTTCCAGGCCATAGCAAAAGAGTAATCTGTCACAAAAGTCCTAGCAAAAGTTTCATTGAGTCTCATTGGTCCGATCGGCTTAAACCTGGGTCACATGCCCCAGCTCTTAGGGGAGTGGGAGTCAGATGGAGTGCCACCCATTGGCTGAGGGTGGGGAGGAGATGGCTTTCCAGAGGGAATTTGTGGCAAGTCATCAGAAAGCTGATGATGTGGGTGGCAAAAAACAAATGTCTGATACAGCATTGTTATCTCCATTGACCAATGTGGAAATTGGGCTCGGAGCAAAGAAGTAACTTGGCCAAAGTCTCACAGCCAACGGGAGCTGAGGGGTCCTCCTCCTCCTGCCCTGCCCATGGCGATGAAAGGAGAGGTTCTCTCTACCACAGTCCTGACTCCTGAGTGCTCTGCGGCCATCTCAAGTGTCCACTTAAAACTCTAGGACCTGACCGATGGCTCTAGAAGTGACTGGGTTAAAACATCATTGGCTGGAGGTCGTGGCGTGGAATGATGGGCCGCTGACGGGAGGAGACAGAATTTCTAGTTAGGAAAACCCCGTTTTCAGAAACCCCAGAAAGAACTTGGCCCCTTGGACAACACAAACTAAGCGGGAGCTTTTGTTGTCTTGAAGTTCACGTGATTTTTCACCTCATAGTGCTGCCTAATCGTAAGATTTAAACACAGAATCCTCTTCCCGCGTGGTGTTTTTCAGCAGCTAAAAATTCATCCGCTGAAGGAATGTAGAGTTGGTGCTTATGACAGAGAGGCCTCCCTCCTCCACAGCCCTTCTTCTAGAAGGTTCCAGCTGGAGGGATGGCCTTTCGTCCCCAAATACAGAGGAGGGCACTCGATTGAGCCACAGATGGAGGCGAGAGGAGGTCCTCAAGTTAAGAAGACAAGAAACAAGCTTTCTCCCCAAATAAGCAGAAAGCCCGAGATGTGAACTCGAGATTGTTGGCACTGGAGAGGGGTGGGGGGTCCCTCCACAGTCCCTTGTGAGGTCATTTGAACAGGGCAGGAAATCTGAACCTCGTGCCAAAGAAAACTCTTCGCTCTTTGTGAAAAGCCTGTTGAGTTTTCTTCATGACGGGGCGGCTGGTTGGGACTCAAGGGTAGGCACGTTGGCTGCCAGCAGGGGGTCTCCTGGCTATGTTTTAAGGCCTGGGGTCATACTTCTGTTTCTCTCTGGGCTAAGGACAAGCCATGGATCCTTCAGGCAGATGAGACACCATTTGACTTTTTTTTATTTCTGGCTGGGAAATGCCACATAGGCCAGAGTCCGTTTCATGGCTTTAGATACAGCATGGGCAGCGTCTCCTTCCCCAGCAGAAACACCACATGAGGACACAGGCTGCTCAGCGTCAGTTATGACCACCATCCCCATGGTGACGGCGATGCAGCCTGGGGTAGAGGGAATGCGGAGGCCACGGGACCAAACTGACCTGGCTTCGAATCCCGCTTCAGCCACTTAATAGCTGTGCACATTTTGGCCAGTCACCCAACTTCTCCAACTTCCTGAGGCCTCGTTTTCCTCATCTGTAAAGTGGAGACTATAAGTCCTGCCTCAGAATTAAGTAAGATGATGCTTCAAGGCCCCTTTTTTTTAAAGGGCCAAACACGAGAAGGCACTCTAAACGTTTGTCAAGTTCCTCCCTCTTTTTCATTTCCTGTTCAACATTTTCTCACTGCAGCACCATTATCAAGTTTGTGTTCTAGCTCGGTTTTTAGGGGGAGAGTCGGAGGCATCCTCAAGAAAGGTGACATCTGGGTGTCACAGTGACAGTGGGTGGCCTATGAAAGGTTCTCATACGTCAGTGCAGGGCCCTGCCGATGTCCTACCAGACCTGGAAGGGGCTACTCAGCTCAGCAGACCAAGTCCACTGTCCTTTGTGAGGGTGTCCTCCTTTGTGGGTCCTGCCTGGGACTGGTGTTCTAAGAATCCAGATCAGGACCACTCCAAGTGTGGTCTCCTGACAGCAGCATCCACATCACCCCAGACCAGGTTAGAAAGGCGTATCCGCGGGCCCCTCCCCATACCTGCTGAATCAGAAACTGGCTGAGAGTCCCAGCAGTGTGCATTTTAATTTACCTCCCGGTGGCTTTGATGCACCGCCCGATTTAAGAACTGCCTTGCTATGGGCGGGATACCGCAAAGCAAAGTAAAGCAAACTCCTATGCACCACGCTCCCCAAAGGCCCCTTCGTAGACTGGCGTCTGTGTGGCAGTGTGGGCTCTGGGGTTACAGTGCCAGACTGAAATTCTAGCTCTACTGTGGAGCTGCTGTGTGACCTTGGACAAGTTCTTTCGCCGTCCCTGGGTCTCCATACCCTCATCTGCAAAATGGATGATCTAAAACTTACCCCACAGGGTTGTTGAGAAGGAGCAAAGTGCTTAGAGCTGTGTCTGCCACGTGGTCCAAGTTCAGCACACATTAGCTCTGTCTTAGTTTTCAGGCAGCCCAGCCACGTTATCAGTCTTGTTCTGGGGGTGGCTTTGAACAGCCAAAGGATTTTCCAGCAACTGTAGGTGGCAAAGAAAACACTTGCAAAGTCCCCCTCTAGAGCCTCATAGCAACAACCACCACCATGGCGGCAGCCACCGTAGTAACTCGTTAAATCCTTTCAGCAAGGTTGTGGAGTGGGAATTACTGTATCCGGGAGCTACTTGAGGCACCACTTGGTAAGTCATAGAACTAGGATTTGAATCGTCAGTTTGAAAAAAAATTATTGTGCAATCTCAAGTCGAGACGTGTCCAGGGTCTCGGCTCCTTCCCCTGGGAACCCCTGTAAAGAGGAAAGTGGCTTTCGCCTGCTGTTCAGGAGCCCTGCCGGCAGCCTGATGTGGAGAGTGTGGGTGGCATCCTTCCCATAGTGGGCAAAGAGGAAACGCTTAGGAATGATAATTAAATGAATCCATGCTTAAGAGACACCTAAGTGGATTAAAATCAATATGTAAGTCATATAAGTCTGCACAGCCATCTCAGCTGCATCCGTAATGTTTGGCGGGTGGAATTCTTCGTTGTAAAAATCCCGGTTTGCTTGGGACTGATGGTCCCAGTGAAGCAGCTCTGCCCTGCATTAGAGAGGATGACAGAATTTCATTTGCTCAAACCTGAAATTCTCCCACTGATGCCAGGTTGGCTTCCTTCTACCTGAAACACAGAGAAAGGAGGGAAGCTGGATGTTTCTAGGACGGTCTCTTTCCCACGATGTCAGTCTGAGTTCCCCGGAATGAGCTTCTGAGACGAGACATCCTGTAACAGAGATTTACTAGGAAGCGTTCCCAGGAGAAATGAGCAGGGGAGTGGGAAAGGAGGACAAGCACAGGGGTGGTGTCAGAGTCCTCAGCAGGGAGAAAGAAGGTGGGTAACTTTGGCACAATCCAAAGTATAAGTCACACTTCAAAGTGTCTCAGTCAGGGACAGGGGAGCCTGGCTAAGGGTCCCCCGGAGGGGATGTGAATTCCCAAGCTCTTCCATCTCTCCACCTTCACAGGCAAGGCAGGGTCCAGCAGCCCCAAACCACAGGTACTGGTGGCTGGGATGTCAGCGTGCATAGCCGTGCGTGGTGAAGAGACCCAGGGGACTTGGGGGAGTGCTGCAAGCATTGTGTGCCCATCTCGCCCATGCCCTGCTGTGAGGGAAATGGCATGAAGTTAGTTCTGGGCATCTGAAGCAGAGCCGTACACCAAAATGGAGAGAGTGGGGGGAGGGGCAGGAAAGGGAAGGGGATTAAGTACAGACTTCCGGTTATAAATAAGTCAGGGGATATAAGGTACAGCACAGGGAATAGAATCAATAACGTTGTAAAAAAAAAAAAATGTAAAGCAAGACAAGTGAAAACATTTTCAAAGGAGAACAAAGAATGAGCAAAACTGTCCTGTGGGAAGAGACACCTAGAAAATGACAGATGGTGACACAGAAGGTGCTGACCAGTTGACTACTGCTGCAGGGTCGGAGCATGGGAAGTAATAAATCAGTCCATTCATCTCTCCCCGACAACCAAGCCAGCAGCTGACACAGTCATAAGTCTAGTGTATTCCAGCGAGTTCAGAGCAAACATACTGGGGCTTAGGCAATCTTATGAAACTGCAGGTTGTTTTTTTTTTTTAAAGAACCACAAAAAAAATCAAGTTTTTTACTAACAACTCTAGCAAGATTGAACTTAAAACCTAGCCATTAAAACAACCAAAAGCAGCCCTTACTCTGTGCAAGTCACTTTAAACAATTGGCCAATTAACTGAAAATATTGGAACCAAATATAGAGAAAATCAAGTATAATTCTAGAACACACAGCCCATTTGCCTGTATTGTTCTTTAAAATACAAACATGACATCTGTTACATTTAGTTATATTAGTGGGCCCTTCTTAACTGAGTGCTGTAAAATTGACTCACAGTGGTTCTAATAGTGTGCTCATCTGCCAGGTTCTCGGCATCAGGCTTCCCCTTGCTGTGCACAGTCTCAGCATCTTAAGACTCAGCCCATGTTCCCTTGTCTGTCCTTTTGGTCATTTCTTAAAGCTTGAGCCCTCACTGGTGTAGGTTTCTCTGTTAGATCAGCTCCAAGCAATTACTCTGTCTGGTATTTAACAGAAGAGCTTGCCTAGGACACGGATATACCTGTGTACCTCCATGCCTGGCATATGAGATTAGTCCAGTAATATCCGTTGAATACATTAATAACAGCATAAGTCTTACACTTGCTACAGCGACCTATTCTCAGCCTTTTAGTCTGTTAGATATTGTTCTGAATAGGGACCTTCAGCTGGATCTTGCCGTTTTGTGAATGGTATTTTTTTGTTGTTGTCGTTTGTAATAACTTTCGACCTATGTGTTCATATGATGAACTAAATTTACTAAAGTTAGCACTGGTACGATTCTGATAGATTACTCTGTGTGGTCTCGGATTCCATAATTTAAAGAACTTGTAGTTTTTGTTTTTGTTTTTTTGCTAATTAAAAAAAAAGGTGGAGCAATGGTAGTAATGAACTAGGACTCGTGGGGGTAGGGTTGGTGGGAGGCTAAGCTTCTCTTGTAAAGGGAGATCTGGTTCCGCCCTTGGAGTCACCTCGGCCCACGCACTCCTCACGCAGGCATGGACAGGAGTCTTCTCTCAGACACCTTGGTCTTTCTCCCTCCTGCCAGGCCGGAACACCCCCTTCGAGACAGCAAGGATGGTATTATAAAGGCACGTGGCCGATGAAGGACATCGAAGCTGCTCAATAAATAATTATTAACCGAGGGAATGAACAAAGGAATGTAAGGCGTAACAGAAAACATACGCGTCTCATGCAGAACGAGTATTCAATGGGAAGCTGTTTTCCATTTGTGGCGAAATAAGAAACACTTGTTGAATGAATGGGTGAGCTTCCCCCCGAGCAGCAGGAGGGGCACCCATGCTGGAGCTGGCCTCACTCTCTAGAGATCATCTCACTGCGTCACCGCCCTGGGGGCATAGTGGGCAGGGCACAGTCTGCAAGCTCCAGTCTGACGACTCAGAGGCAGGGTGGGCCGTAATGACAGGTGTTCTGCCCTCACCAGAGTGAGGACCCCAGGAAGACACTTCTTGTACACTCTGGGTCTCAATCTCTTAACCTCCAAAATGGCAGCGACTGCCCTAGCCCTTGGGGCCAGTGCTTCAAAGGCTAATACAGAACACTTGCCTCAGATGATTCAAAATTCAGATTTCCTGACCCTGCTTCTGTTCTTTAAAAAAAAAAAAAGAAAAAAGAAAAAAAGAAAAAAACCATTCTGGGAGTGGTGGGGGTGGGGGCGTGAATCTGCATCTCTAACAATTATTTCAATATGGCCTAATGTTTAAGGCTCCCTAACTTCGGAGCCACCCAGGGAGCTTTCAGCAAATGCTTGCCTATGCTGCGTGCTTTGATTCAGTGGGTCCACAGTGGGGCTTCCGTCTGGGTCCTTTTTACAAAACTTTCCCTTGAGTCCTCACGGTTTTTCTAGCCCCATAATACAAATCGGAGAGAAGTGCCCCCCCTGGTGGTCCTCAGCCTCTCGGCAGGGTGCAGGACTTGGCGAGAGAAGCATGGGCCAGATTTCAGCCCTGCTCCCCCTCGGCCAGGTGTCTGGTGCAGTGAACAGCCTTCACAGCTGCGCAGGTGTCTCTGGCTCCCAGATGGTTCCCAGTTAGGAATCAGTGAAGGGCGTTAGTCATTAATGACCTTTGAAGGTTTTTGAACAAAAACAAACAAAAGTATAGCAGGTCCTTGAATAACATTGTGTCGTTCAATGTTGTTTAGTTACTATGTCGATGAGATACGTAGGAACTTAACTCCCATTTTATATCAATAAGCCTATGGTAGAATCGTTTCACTTTAAGTGCCTGACAGAACCTATCCATGATGTTAAGTGAAGACTTACTATAGTGTATCAAGATTCACCCGGGTGGCTTGTAATATAGACTATGAGACAGCTGAGAGCACACCATACACCAAGGGGCTGTTTTGGCACTGGTTTAGGTGGTAGGAGATCCGAGCTGATCTATTGTGTCAGCAAAGAAAGAGAAAGGAAGGAGGGATCATCCTAAAAGAAGATGTCCATTCTTTAAGGGGGAGTCCTGAATGAGTCCAGAAGCAGCAAAGTGGATGTGGCAACCAGAGTGAAGAGAGGAGAAGCAGCTGCCCCCTGAGACAGGGCTCCGTGAGCTCACAGCATGCTCAGCAGAGACCCGCTCCAGGGGTGCTGAACTGGGGAGAGGTCCTGTCTCAGGCCCTGTCTCTTCGTCTGTGGCTGTCTCCAGCCTCTGTTTCCAGTCCACAGCTTTGCTGCCCCAGTCGCTTGTGGAAAGGAGAGCGGTTGGGGAGAGATACTGTCGATGCCCTCTTGTATTCCCTCCACCCAACCCTGGGGACCACCAGTGACAGCTCCTCTGCAGGTGGGGTCTGCCCGTGTCTCCCTGCCTGGGGGCTTTCTTGGCTGCAGGAGTGCTGCACTCAGGCACTGAGGGCACTGGAAGCGCAGGCTGGTCAATGTCCCCATAACAGCTCCCAACCAAGGAGAAGCAGGTATTGAAGGATAGATGCCCACTTTTCTCTCCGGATGCCCATACTCCCCCACAGAGGGCTTTGAGGTCACCTCCCAAACAAACCACTCGCACCCCAATCCTTGTCTCCGAGTCTGCCCAGATAAGGGTCATGTGAGTGGGCAGGTCTCCAGCTCCAGAAAAGTGTGTCCTCACACAGACACTAGCCCTCAAATAGCATCTGTAGCATACACGTTTTTCTGGAAGCAGAGAGCATGAGGGAGGCGGTCTCCGTGGGTTGACATCATGTTTCCTGTGTGGGTGGGCTCAGTGATGTAGAGCAGTGCTTCTCAATGGTCGTGCTCACAGAGGTCGCCTGGAGATCTTGTTAAAATACAGATTCTAATTCAGGAGGTCTGGGTGGGACCTGAGAACCTGCATTTCTACAAGCTCCCCAAAGGGCCATGCTTTAAGTAACGAGGTCCTTAGCAGCAAGATTCTTCATAAGCGAGTTTTGAGTGGGCAGGAGTATAAGAGGGATGGGATGGAACTCTTCACTGAAGTGCATTTCTTATGCTAGGATTCCTGGCCAGGATTTTAATAAGCACCCCTCAAACACTTGACTCCTACAAAACCTTTCCATCCAAACACCACTCATAAATTGTTTTTATGCCATGATGTTAAATTCTTTCCTATCATTTCAGGAGAGGTCCCCGCCTTATTTTTTCAGTCAAGCCTACAGGGGAAAAAAAAGATTGATAGAAAACCAAAATAATTGGATTCACGAGATGGAATTCAACTTCGAATTCTTAGTTTGTTGATCAAGAATTTGCAGGCTCTGGGAAAAAAAAAAATTAAATCTAAGAATAGAACCTTTAAAAAAAAAAAAATCTAAGAATAAGTTAGTTGCTTCTACTTAACAAGAGGAAAAACTTCCTGGATGAAAATCACATACTTAATCCTTAGAAGGCATGGCTGCTGGTCTTCACTTTGGGCTCTTCAATTAGGGCTGGTTGATTTATTTTTATTACTTTGTTTAAATTCTCAAGTTCATATCCCTGTGGTCCCAAAGGGGGCAATCACCAGCATTTTAGAAAGTGTTTGTGTCTTCACTTTGGGAAAACCTAAAGATTAGCTTTAAACAGGATGAATGAAATGTACCAAGGAGGGGCATGGTACAGGAATAAGACAGTTTTCAAGTCATTTCTAATTTCTATTGGTTTTACAAATGTAGGATATTATTTTTATTTATTTTAGAGCTTTCCAAGCACTTTTTTTTCCCCTAAGGGTCACGAGGGCTGTTCGGGAGGACATCACTTTGTCGCCACTTTGATCAGATCATTGTTCCCCACTGCCTGTGATCGGTTCTGTATTCTTTAAAGTGCTGTCTCCCAATTCTGATACTTAGCTTTGGGAGGGAATTTTGCTTTAACATCTCTATGGCTTCTCTCTCCCCAACATCTGTTCTCACTATACCTCCTGCTTGCTTCACTTTTCACAGGAGAGAACAAACTGGGAATAGTCTAGGCCTTTGCTTCCAAACGGGGGTTTTGATGAAAATTAAGAAGGGAACCTGCTTTGTAGCACTTTCTTTGACCCACTCTTCCAAATCCCGCATGTATTTGAATAGTCACCTCTGGTGCCGCTGGCTATTCAGTTGCCAGCTCCTAACTGGCAGAAGGTCTGTCACCGCTGCCCCAACTTTGCCAGGCCATCAGCCATGCTTGGCATCTGTACCAGAGTCACCATACGTTCCAGGCTCCTCAGAGGCTACTTTTGGTTCATTGGTTCTCTGCTCCCCACCTGTTCAATCTTAGTTTCTGCGGATTCTTTGGAGGACAGGGGAAAGTAAGGGGCCCTTGTCGTTCTTTGTTTGGTTCTCCACCCCGAGCCCCCTCTGATCTATTCTTATATTTCCAGCTAGGAAACCCTGGGCAAGTGATAAAACTTTTGTATTCCAATTTCCTCCTCTTAAAATGAGCATGAGAAGAGAAGCTACCACAGAGGAGCTGCCTGGCACGTAGTCAGCTTTTACTGAATCGGGCCATCTATGTTCTTTGTGTTTGTAACCACCGGCACTTGCAGGCCAGCAACGGTCCCCTAAGGCAGATGTTATGATTTCATTTTACAGGTGAGAAAATGGAGGCTTGTAGAAAGGATAGTTAATTTGCCTGATGACACATAGCTGTTACATATCTGAGCCAGTAATGAAAAGTTGGGATACTTATGCCAAAACTTGTGCACTTTCTATGCTGCAAGCTCATGGGCTTTTCTTTATGGTTTGGGATTTCATGAGCCCTGTCCCAAAGGATTCCTCTCTGGGAATAGACTGGTATTTTCTGGTGAGGCTCAGGCTGATGACTCATTGAGTGGGGGCAATAAAGTATTTCCTGGGAATAAACTCTCATTCTGCTAACTCATTGGACCAGGTTATTGGGAACCCCTGCACTTCCAACTCCCCAGTTGATTAGGGAATTTGGGATAAAATGCTTCCAAAATTCACCAGAATTCTAGATTAGCTACCTTAACACAAAGGCCTCTCTTACCAGCTCACAGGGGTCACCTGGCATGCCTGGAGAGGGAAAAGGGTCTTAGACAAACCCCAGATGGCCAGACGGGCCGCCAGACATGGAGACATCAGGGTCATCTCCAGTTTGACAAACGTGTGGAGAATGGGAAGTCAGGTTTCAAACTTACCCTAGCGCTGAGCATAAGCCCATTACCAGACTTCGCTGTTCCCCAAAGAGCACTGTATCGGTGATCAAATAAAGCCCCACTTCAAGATGAAATCAAATGCTGTGTGATTGGGAGGAAGGAGCCCGAAAGCCACAGAGGCTCACTAACCTCATTATCTGATTCTTCCTGCCAACCACCGCACGTTACAAACAGGGCTGGAGCTTGGCTCCACTGGCCAAGCTCCCGGGGCCGAAACAGCCGAGGTATGTCTGGAAAAGAGAGGGACTCTGCCAAGGCAAGCATCTCCCATGCCAGACAGACCAGCAAATGAGCTGCTTCTTACAGACCCTTCATCCGAATCTCTGATGAGCCAAGGCCCGTTCACGTAACAAGTGCAAACTCAGGAGCTACTAAGTGCCAGGCTCAGTGCCAGGCACTGAGAATACAGGGGTGAATGCGTACGAGCCAACCTTTTCAGTATTATGTTCTAAAGAGTATTGATTGTTTTCCTGAGCCCGAGAGTAATGTGTGTTGGTAAAAACTGAGAAAATTTTAATTGAATCACTCATAATCTCCCGGGAGAAACACCGATAGCATTTTATGGTATTATAGGATGTCCTTGCTAGCTGAGGAAAAGTGTCATTACAAAAAGAGGCATTACAAAAATTCTGGACCCTATTCTTCAAATAGGGTCCAGAATTCCATAGTAAAAAAAAAAATTTAAAACTTTGATTGGGACTTTACTTGAAAAATGAAACTAAAAATTCTGAAGACAAGTTTATATTATCCTCCATTTAACAGCTTTTGTACTGTGATTATAATTGTCGAGGAAATCTTAGACCCAAGGCAAGAACTTATTTGCTTTATGAGCATCTTTAAAACAACAATGCGTTACTTTCTGGGACAAAAGGAATTAAGTACCAAATAGGCAGCTTTTGGAGGTGAATACTTTTTCTGTTTCTTAAAATTCTTTTTGCTTCATGTTTTGCTTTCATTCCTTTTAAGTATAATCACAAAAAGATCGTCTTTAACTGGCATATTCTTCCCAAGGGCTCTCTTGATTTTATTTTTTTTTTTTATTTAAATTCTTGTCTTCTGAAGCAGCTAAAAGTGTTATCAACCAAGGAAATTTTTGATTCCTTCGACAGTTAGCGGATCCAGCACTGCCAGGTCCAGAGTTATCAGTGGTTTTCAGTGGTGTGAACAGTTTTCCATCATTTTCATTGATTTCATGAAAACCTACATCTTTCACAGCAAGATTTTAGTTTTATTCTGTAGTAAATCTGCACGGTATATGAATTAGATGATCAGAGGCCTACACTGTCTGGCACCAGGTGCAAAGATAGACAGTTTGTTCACCACAATTCAGAGGGCTGAGAGCTGATGATCCTAATTTTTGCAACAATGCTAAAAGTCAAGTTCTCCAAGTTGAATTCTGTGTGAACAATGCCTGGGACAGGGAAGGAACCAGAGCCAAGGAGAAGCCTGGTCCCTGGGATGGCCCCCATCCACCTCCTGGTGTTTTGAGGTGAATAAGCAGTCCCCAAAAGAACCCTGTCCACTGATGTTACCTGAAGCAGGAAGAGAGCTGAGGCTAGCCACATCTCCGCAGAATTCACTCTCTGAGTCTTTCCGTGCATATCAGTTCCCTACCTGACTACCAGGGAAGGGCGTGGTTCCATCCTGACTCTGGTGTTTTAAGGTCATGCCCTGGGCACGATCCGAAACCAGAACAAAGTGGGTACAGGCTCTGCTTTGTGGGGAAGCTAGGCAGATTTCGTAAACTGCAGTTAGAAAAGTTTTCTCTTGGATTTCAACAAGATTTATTAGCATGTGAGTGTCCCCTTCCATTGCCTCTCCCTGCTCGGGAGTAAATGCCCATCACTTTCCAGTGGCTGTCAGTGCCCAGAGTATTGTAAAGAGTATTGTCTGCGGTCAGGTTCACCAGAAGCAGAACCTGAGATGGGGATTCCTGTGTAAGTGGTTTTGGGGGGAAATGCTCTTGGGAGGAGTGAAGGGAGCAGGATGGGGCAGAGGAAGGAGCCACACAAGGTCGCGCTCTCAGCTGGCGTGTGCTGGCCACATCCTGTAGGGGCTCTGGAGCAGGATGCAACCAAGCTGCTCTCGCCTTGAGGCAAAGGGGCACCCTTTGCCTGTCAGTCCTAGGCTACAGAATGCTCGTGGGGAGGGCGTTATAACCTCCTGGACTTTTAAGCACTTCCTGTTCAGCTAAGGCTGGTGAACCCGTCTAGTAAAGAGGTCTTGGGGGGAGCACCCACCCAGCCCACACAGGGAGTCTCCATGTTTGCCGAAGCCCACGCTCCGAGAGGCCTCTTCACCTCACAGCTGTAGTAGGAGAACAGGGCATAGAATTTAAAAATCTTTTGGTCGAGGTGGTGTAAATAGCCACAGGAGGGCTATACTGGTGCCCACAGGTGGCAGGAGGGTGACCTATGACATCCCTTCTCGGAGCTCCATCCAGGAGCACATGAGTCAGGAACCAGACGCTGATCGCTCTCATTCCTAGCCATGTCTTCACTTTTCACTCTTTTTGCTTCTCCCCCACAAGATCCAACCAGAATTTTGTAATTTCTATTAAACTGAGTGGGGCGGAAGAGAGACTTGGAATAAGGCAGTAAATGCTGGTGTAAATGTTATTTTCTCGCATTTGGGAATTAACAAAAATAAGGCCATTCAGCAGCTCTTGAATAATCAAAAGTGTTCTTAGCCAACGCTAAGTAAACTGAGGTCCCGTCAAGTTCCAGAGTAAATTTTTGAAGCCACAGTCATTCCTTCATACACACGTAAAACCGAAGGAGTCTTCGGGGCAGTAAATCTTTACCTCAAGAACAGTTAAGCCTTTGACTTAAATTGAAGACCTCTCTCCTGGCTCGAAAGGGATTTCTAGTGAGTTATCGAGCTTTACAAAAGGGGTTCAGAACTGGGTTGAGTAATCATTGTCATTTATATATATGCCAGGATGCTCCTGAGAGTAATTACATTTGGATGACAGACATGAACCAGGACTGTCCCAGAGAAACTAAGAGCTAAAGTCACCCTAGGCTTGGGTGCTCTGCCTCTGAGGCCTCAGGCTGATTAGCTAGGATTCAGAGTAGCTTCTACTTGAGCCAGTTGTGGACTTGCTTCTGGAGCAAGGAATGTGAGGAAGAGGACAATCACAAGAGGCCACCCACAGTGAATCATTAGGACCAGTCTTTGCACATTGCAGGTCTTAAGACAGCATTCGAGAAATTATTCTCTGGTTTTCCTTATTGAAATTGCCCATGCATGTCCTCTAGGCTCCAAGAGCAGCCCTGTCCCACTGCTGTGGAAGTGTCTGTTTCTCTGCCGGGAGGTCACCCCCGTCTAAGCCCTGAGCTCTTCATGTTTCGGGGACTAACATCTCTCAGACCTACGTCCTCAGCGCTGATTGTGGCAGGTGCTGGGATGACTCAGCCCCCCAGGGGATGCTCAGAGTCCATTCTGAATCCTGCGCCGTGTCCACATTCACGTGAACTTTCTACCCATGAGTGTCTGGGGGCCAAGATGGATGAAGAAAACCTAGGAGGGAGGACTGGGGGAAGGTGTTCCTGACAGTGGCAACACCTTACACAGAGGAGAGAGGCACGTTTTAAGAACATTGGTCAAGCAGCCTGTGGAACGGACCAAAGAAAGGGAAGCTCATAGCAGTGGCTCCCAGACATCATTGCACAGCAGAGTTACTTACTTTGTCACTTACCATTTATTGAAGAATGCTCATCCCAGACCCCACAAACTCCGAGACTACTCAGTTATCTACTCCGAGAATACTGGGGTGTAGCTCAGGAATCTGTATTTTTGAAGATGCTCCCAGATGGATTCTAATGCAGGTGGTCCCCAGTCCCTATGAGAAATGCTGGCTAAGGACATGTCAAGCCATTAGAAACCAATGTCACCCCCAATAAAATTTAATTTTAAAAAATATAAGGGAAGAAAAAGAAAACGTAATCACTGAGATGCTGAAAGATAAACTAGTTTCCTTTTATCTTTCTGTCTTTTATTTCATTGTATTTTGGAGGGATTTTTGTTGCTATTTTCTAAGTCAAGTTTCATTGACTTAGAAACGAAAGTACGCAAATCATTAAGTGCTTAGCTCTTTGAATTTTCTCAGTGATCACATCCAAGAATATTCCCAGCACCTGAGGAAGGAACCCCTTCCACTTACTGCCTCCCCAATTACTATCTTGACTTCTAACCCCATGGGTTATTTATCTTTTGTCTACTTTTTGAGTGTTTGACAATGTTCATAATACATTAATATAGTAGTGTATGTGTATAATTGATAACTAGGTACATTGTGGTAAGTGCCCACATTTTTTTCCTGATTGGATACATAATAAAATTTTTTTTTTTTTATTCTACCCACCTACAGGATTGGGACTATAGGTCTGAGATGAGGTGTAGGTCTTGGAAATTGGAGGCGAGAGCATGGGCAGCATTTCAGAGCCGGAATCCATACCAGTTGGTTTATTTTGGTTGCCATTGTGTTGTTGGCTGTGCTCATTCTCTCTGGAAATTTAGGGCCGTGGAAGGGGAAAGGAGACATGTTTTAGAGTCAGCCAGGAATGACCTTGGGGAAGTCATGTGGTCTCACCGAACTTAAGTGTCCCAGCTTCCAGTCACTCAGCAAATGCTTATTCTGTTCTGTGTTCTCTCCTTCTCCAAAATCTGCAAGCATACTGTCCTCCCTTGAACATCTTGATTTGCTTCAGTGACTTGGAGAGGCCCTGTGGGTTTTGAAGAGCCTCCTGGCTTTCCTTTGACCTTGGTGATAAGCCATGTATCTAGGTAGAAAGATGGCAGCTCCCAGTTCTTGCATGCTGCTGAGTGTGCAGTCCATCCCAGGCCAGCCACACAGGGAAACCTCTCCTTGCATGCACTCGCACCCACCCTGGGAGGGGGCTCGCAGGGGAGCAGCTCAGCCCTCATCGCGTCTGGCTGTAGGAAGAATCCCTGCATTTTCCTTGGTGTGATTTTCTTTGAGTTTGACTTTACTAAACTAGCAAGATTTTGATAGACAGGATTAGGGTATGGGTTTAGGAGAAAGAGGCCAGAAAGACCCTTTGATTGCTTTTAATTTAAACCTCAGGAGGCGTCCAGCTCACATGTGACCTGGCCCAGTTCACCATGAGAGCTCTGGGGTTTCAGAGCCAACGTGTTAGTTAAGAATGAAGAGTGGGTTTGTCTTCTGCTCTTGTCTTCCCAGAGGAACCCACAGGAAGGGTGGGTGGCCGGGAGGACTGGGACTCGCCCTGGTCAGAAGCTCCTCATCCCACCGCAGCCAACAGGGGCTGTCGTCTGAGAACTGCCCCCAAAAAGGATCGTGTCTGCTGAAGTCTCAGTTTGTCTGCCTGAGATCACTTCTATAGATCTGTCTTCATGCAGCCAGCCTATCTGTTGGTGTTTTTTCTCTTTCAGGAGGAAATGGGCATTTCCTGTGAACTGCTGGAATCGGACTTCCTCAAATGCAGTGTGGGATTTCCTTTCATGAGGTCAAAGTCAAAGGTAAGGGGCAGAGTGGGAGACTTCCCTGGCAGCAGCCCCCAGCCCTTCCCACCAGCCTCTGACTCCGACAGCTGCCTCACCCTGAGGTTTCCTCATGCTCCAACGGGCCATGGTCACGTGGTCTTTCTCTTTCATCCGAACGACATGCCCCACGTGTGAGAGACGCACCGTGGCCTTATCGCTTTGGCGAGCAGGTAACATGCACAGCACAGTGAGGCGTTCATGGAGCATTCTGTATGCGCAAAGATAAGTAGAAAATGTGATTGTTGGAGGCAAAACTAGAATCTAAAAGACCAGGTCTGCCTTTGGAAATAGAAGCTATTTCCCCTGTTATAATTTAAAGGAAAGTTCATAATTTTTAGTCTACCTTTTTTTCCCCTAAAATGAATGAAAGCTTCATCCTTCTCTCCTGCCTATGTCGTAGGATCAGATGATTTTAATCTCTAAGACTTTTTTGGTCCTAGTACATAGGAGCTGTTTTGTGAACCAACTGTGATGATGTTCTGGTGAAAAAGAAGCTTTGCTCAAATATTTCTTAGCAAATCACTTGAACCCGTCGCCTCGTTGAAATGTACCTGCTCCAAACTACTGTGGCTCTGACCTCCGTGATTCCTGAGCCTTTTTCCGGCTCTGTTTCTCATCTGCCCACATTCATCCCAGAAGGGAAACCCATAGAGGTGGCCGCCTTTAGAAAAGGGATTACAAGTAGCTGGCAGAATACAGGGCAAATCCTATTAGACTCCAGGTGGGGTGAGAGAGGAGGGGGAAGACCTTGAACCTGGGACATCACTGCCTGTGGAAACGTACGTGTCTCCTCCACGTGCAAATTTAAGTGAAATCTATTGAACAACAGAAAGTAGATGTAACTGAAAAATTTTAACAATTCTCATTTCATTGTAAAATTCAGCCTACATCCCAAATCAAACCTAAGGTCCGTCTTGCTAGTTTTAATCTAAAGATTATTTTAAAAGGAAAATCGACTGCACTGTCACGAATGGATCCAGAATCCCTAGCCATAACGAGGAGGTAGTCATAACAATGGGCACGATGAAAACAAAGCAATGGCGAAATCTGGGGCATTACATTTTGTCAAAATTTCATTTAACTCTCAAAGCAGCCACAGAACCGATGTAAGTGTGACTGTTAGAATGTTGAATTTTTTGCCACTACCTTCTTCTGCTAATGCCACTGCCTTCCTTCCACATGCAGAGCTTAAGACCTGCAGCAAGACTAAACCTGGGGGCAGAGGCGCTGGGAGCCACTATCTCTGTCTGCAGCCCCACTTGCCCTCCCCTGGCCCTCAGACCCTGTGGGTCATCAGGCTACAGACCACCTGCTGAGCCCGGTGACTATACTGTGGGCTTCCTCTTGGTGGCCATGTGTTTCTCTCTCATGACCAGCCCGCCTCGTTCCTGACCTTCTGTTCTCCCAGGCCTCCATTGCTGATGTTGTCTTCTCACCCAAATCTTTCGTTTTTCACTTCACCTTGATCTTTAGTGTGCTTAATTCAGATCTTCTGCCAGTTCTGAGTCTCCGCTGGGACAAGTCGCTTGACTTTCCCTTTCTTTGCATCTTCCAGCTCTGCTTCCTGTCCTGTCTCCATACCCCACCCCCACTTGTCACTGGCTGACAAGTCCCACTGCAACAGAAATCTTTGTCTGGAAAGGGATGTCCAGTGGCCACTATAGATGATGGTCCAATGCAATGGCCCAGTTTTCATTACTATCAGGTAGCATTCAGTTCAGTAGAATCCACTGTTGCAAAGTTAGACCGTGGGCTAGAATATGTCATAAAAGAACCCAAGTATCTAGATACTAAGTAAGTTATAGACTCTCGGAGCTTGATGGAGTTTAAGAATCATTTTGTCCACCCTCTTTTTATTGAAATGAGAAGAGATAAAGTGTCTTTGCAAAGATCACATGGTCAGTTGGTGGTAGGACCTGGTTCTGTAACTCCCCACCCCAGGGTTTCACCCACATTTCCACACATGCCTGATATGGTTAAAACCATTTGCTCAGGGTAATGTCCCCAGATCGCAGGACGTCCATCACTTGGGTGCCTGAAACGGTTCTAGGTGGTGTGTGGACACAGCACTAGACAGCATTGCCTCTGACAGTGGACAAATTATGACCTTTTCAGCGCTCTTCCCATCGTCACCACGTGCAGGAGAAGGTCTCCCATCGGGCTCGCGTAGCTTTAACGCTGCCCTGTCACTTATCGATCTCCCTTTTACCAAAATAGAGTAGACCTCAGGCTCGGAGCCTGCAGCAAGCAACACAGTTCAACGTGGCTTTGTTTTCATTGTACTTCTTTCTGTGACTACCTTCTCTTTATGGCAATTGATCCTGCAGTCCCACGTGGGATAGGAATGTAAATTTTCCTTTTAAAATAGTCTTTAAACAAAGAGAGGCAATAAAAACATGAAGTAAATATCACAGGTGATATGTTATGCAGATGTGGCAAAAAATCGAGCATGGCGTGTGAGTGAAATGTAGAAAGTCCCAGTTTAAGAGACAAACATATCGCTCCCTGAAGAGGCCCTCAGTTGCTTAAAAGGTTAGTGGTGCCTCTTGCCAGCGTGTGGTCGCAGCCTGGTTTTATCTTAAAGTTGAGTCTCTGGCCTGACAAACAGAAGGATATACATAAAAAATAAAGCTTGTCGTGCAAATGAGTTTCCAGAAGTCACGAACTGCAGAAGATTGTAGCTAACAGGGTTTAATTTGGCATGCCTGCTGATGACACATGGCCTTTTCTTTTTCTAGTATGAATTCAGCGTCATCTTTGATACAAGCCACCTGTCAGGGGAAGAGGAAGTTCTTAGCTTCATCGTTACTGCTCAGAGGTAAAGGAGATTTAAACATTTTTTTTTTTCAAAGATCAAATACTGATGGGACCAGAAAGGACATGCCCTGGTCAGGCTTTGATGCTGCTCAGGATGCTGAGGAGGAGGAGATGGTTATTCAGTGATAAAGCACTGGGTAAAATCAGATCTCCTAGGGATGGTGCTTGTCCAGGTCAGCTTGCACAGCCACCCAGTCTCTCCCTGTCCTTGGAGGACAACTAGGACAGTCCTGTGCATTCTCGGGTCACTCTTGGGCAATGCAAAGTCTTACAGTCACTGCAAGTGTCAAAGCAAGTTCACACATCCGTAAAGTGTCCTGTCCCATGAAATCATCGAAACTGGATTTAAAGTTAAGGCTTCTACACTTGGCCGGGGCAAGGCTGCGGTGGGGAAAAGCCTGCCTCCGTCTGGAATGATCTTGCTTTCTTCCCATTGTGCTTCCACTGCCCCCGCCTTTTCCTGAGAGCAGTTTCTGAGCCTTTCATTCTCTGGCAGGGCTTGGGAAACAGAAAAGGTCTGACTTAGCAGGTACTGTTGAGCACTCACTGAGCCGTGGAGGTATTCAAAGCTGACTCTTTTTGGAAAAGGAAAAACCTTTTCCAACCTCAGCCTCTAGGCAGTCTGAGGTGACCTTCAGATTCTGCTGCTGAGACTGTGCCCTCCGGGACAAGGTCAAAAGTGATCCCACCCTGGATCTCCCATGTAGATCCCACTCAATATAGATCTTTGCCCAGACAGTCACTGGAAGTGCAGGTGACTTTCGTGCAGTCACCCCTCTTTCCTCTGCCATCAGAGGGGAAGCCGAGCAGCCCCTTGCTGTTAATCTCCTGGGCAGTAATCAGACTGTTCGATCAAGGTCCCCTGAAGCGTGATTTAAAATGCAGACACCTTCTCCCTTCCACAAACAGCTTTCCACAAAAACTGTCTTCAGAAATCCTCCTTTCTCAACTCTGTTATATCCTTGACATTGTACCTTGGATGTTTGCCATGAGACGCAGTAAATCCTGGCGTAGTGCTTTCTTCTGAATCTTGGCATCGATTATGCCTCAACCGAAGTTTGTGTCTTAGCATCCTGTAATCCTCAGCCCCTGAGTGATTCTTGAATTTTCACAAAAACACAAATTACTCAGAGTTTAGACTAAGATTCTTCACAAGTCCTGAATCTTTCAATGCCTCCACAGTCCAGCCTCTCACTAACGGCTTTGTCCCGGGGGCCCCAGTTGCCATCTGTAGTTGCTGGGTGTTTGGGAACCCCAGGTCAGGCCACAGCAAGCATAACACAGCAGTAGACAGCAGCAGTGCTCACGGACGCAGACGTAGGGAAGCTTTATTTTCATCCCCCACTACTCTTTTCTTGTGTTTTCATTCGAGGCCTTCCTCAGCCCCAACATTATTTTAAACTCACCGTATTGAGATTCATTTTCCCTTAGGAGTGACTTTGAAGGTGGAGGCATACATTTTCAGAGCCCCTGGATCCACAACCACCATAGCAAGTTTTTGCTTTTAATGCTGACGTCTATTATCTCTACTATTTTGGAAAATGTCCTCTGTCCTAAAAATAAGACACAGAAGTTGTTTGACCTTCTTTACCACGCGTTATCGGATCCAACTTCCACTCCAAAACTGATGACGTGCTGGCCTTTCGTTCAGCACTAGTCAGAGTTAATGGACATGAGCAGTAAGTGTATTCTATTCATCGCCGCGGGATGCACAAAGGAGATGTAACTAATGACGACAGTGAATGTTAACACAGAGCCCAGTAATCCCCAGATTCCCACAGAACCTTTCAGTGCACGATTCCCACTGTCACAGGGGGATAGCACTCAACACAGGTTACGACCGCCTGGGCTTGCAATCATGCGAGACTTGGTTTTGAAATCAATCATTCAAGACTTGGTTCTCTTTAATTCACGCTGTTTACAAGATCGCATAATTCACATTCATGTATAAGGTGGCTGCGATATAATAGAGACACACGCAAAGCATAGAGAGGGTCGACTCAGTTTCCATTGCTACAGTCCAGAAGGGCTTCACTGGGGAGGTGGCATTTAAACAAAGGAGTCTGTTTTCAGGCCAAAGAAACATAGGCACAGCAGTAAGAACGTGCATGGGACGACCTGCTCTGTTAGTTACACCCGTGCAGGTGGTGGGCATAGGAGCAAATCGGGGCTTCAAGAGCCGTCTCTGAGGAACGGTGGGGAACGTCAAAGGCAGTGAGGGGTAGAGCTAAAAGAGGAGACGGGGCTGGGCGCTGGAGGGCCCGTGCAGCCTCAGGAAGTCCAAGCTCCTTTCCGAAGGCAATGGAGAGCCACTGAAAGTTTCCAAAGAGGGAAGTAACACATTGCAACAGCTTGCCCACAGAGAATGAGATTGTCAGATTTAATCAAGGGAGGCAGAGGCCCACTAAAACCTGGAAATTCTCATTCTCCTGCTGTTTCTTGGATCCGCAGAAAACTCACCAATATTGGGCAGATCCATCAATGCACCCTCTTGGTCCCTCAACACCCGGGGTACCCAATATTCCTAGGAAGGAATATTTGAGCAGGAAACATGCATGGAAGAGATTTCCCTTGTCCAAAGTACCTGCCTCCCAACCCTAGTCAGAAGTGTAAAAGGAGGGTTGGCCCACACACGGAGGGGAAAACCTCATCTGTTAACATCACATGCCCACAGACCAGTGGTGCTCTGGCCACTGGAATCACCTTGGGAGCATCTTCCGATACCTGGTTCAGCCCATGGCAGAGATTCTGATCTAACTGGTCTGGGACGAGATCTGGGCTTTGGGGTTTCAAAAGTTTCATCAAGTGACTCCAATGAGCAGCCAAGGCTGAGAACTACCTAGTCCTTTACTCTATACTGGGCACATTTTTCACTCAGCAAACATATTAAGCTCCTACTATTTACCAGATGCCGTGCTGGGCACATAAGAAAATGTTGATAACTTACTCAATTCAGGAACATCCCCTTCTATACGTTACTATCGCCACATGGCATCACGGGACGCCTAGTACTGGTAGCTCGACTGGTTAAATATCAGATCTAGTTCTTCGAATTTAGATGTTAAGGAAGCCGTGCTCTCTGTTAAATACACAGCAGAATATTTCAGGCACTCGTTTCTTTCCAGGCTTTGGTGGAAATCTGGTCTTACTCTGGGCACCCACAGCACTTGACTCCCTGCTGTGACGGAAAGACCCTAAGAGCTCCTTATCTTGACAGCAAAGTTAGACTATCAATCCCGCCTTTCTTCCCATCACCACCCTTTGAAGATCTCTTGCCCACTTGTGGACCTAGGAGGACATAAAACTGAGACTAAACAGTTTCTCAAGAGCCCCCCTCTCAGCAGCCCCGCTCTGCTGACCTCGGGAAGGCGTCCCAAGTCACACGCTCGCAGGACGACTGGAAGCCTTTTGATGTTTGGCCTCTTTATCTCAACTTTTCAACTTGGCTCAGTCTGGAACCGTCACCCGATGACAGATGAGACTGTCAGGCCTGAGCTGCCAGGGGCCACAGGTGGCTGGACAAATGGCAGGGCCAGGGGGTGGTGCTTCCATCAGGAACCGATAATGCAGACCTGGCAGGATGCTGAGTGGGGGGCGGGAGCGGGCCCAGGCGTTGCCGTCCCATTTCTGATTTCTGCCGTTCTCTGATTTCTGTTGCCCCCTAGGAAAGGAAGGGCAAGGAAGTTAGGCTGGGCGGGCGCCTGATTCTGCTGCTTCTGCAACTGTGGTTGTCCTTTGAGTGATGGATGTCGCCCCACCCCGTATGCGGAAGACAGATGAGGAGTCAGGGGGTCAGAGGCGCAGAGCACCATTGTTTCAGAACAATAGGAGAGAGAAGGAGAGGGGATGTGAGCTGAGCGCTATTTAAGTATTGTTGTGTTCAGCACTCTCAGGGTGGGAGAGGAAGGCGGTGGGGGCAGGGCAGGCAGGGAGCCGGTAGGAACCCTGCACACGTTCAGGGAACAGCGCGTGGTGGGGAGTGGCCCGGAAGAGCTGTGCCCACACCTCAGCGGGTCTGGGGGTCTTCTGTTTCACCCAGATCCCACATTCACGCCATGTGGTAGAACCAACTGGAAATGGTGGGTTCAGCATCACGCCCCCAACGGCCATGCCTTTTCCCCAGGCAGTTCTTTCCCTGGAATAATAATCACAGTTCACATTTGAAGTTTAATTAATAGTAAAGGGAAGCTAGGTCTTTGCATTCCTCCTCTTCCTCCTTCTCTCTCTTCTCCTTTTCTTTCCCATCCCTTCCCAAGCCTCTCAAACCCAGTATCAGAAGGAATCACAGTGGAAAAGCCCTGCTTTGGGAGGCAGACTGACCTGGCTTGCCATTGGTCCTTGGGCCAGGTTACCTAATCTACCTGAGCTGTTCCTCACCCGTCAGAGGAGGGCAATCCATCCTTTCTGAGGTCACTCTGAGAACCCAGGGAGGTCATGCTGTGAAATGTGCCTGGCACATAGCAGCCACTCAAGAGCTTCAGCTCCCCTGCATTTGCCTTTCCAGAGTGACCTCACAAGAATCACCACCCTGTGCTTTCTTAACCCATGGGGGAAGTCTGCATGGGGACATACTGCAGCCAGACATCCTTAGGAGGAGCTCCCATGACATTTATAGTAGCAGAGTTGGCCAGGGCCTCTGTCCTGGGCTTGGCTGTCCATGGAAGATGGGTGATGCCTCTAGGTGGGAAATAGCATGAAAGTTCAGCAGCCCCCTTCCTGGCTGTCGTGTCCTAACCTTCTTTGTTCATTATTCATGAAACAAGCACTTACGGAAGCGACACACACTGCGGGTGCCCATCCACACCCCTCAGCATTCACCTTTCCCACTCATCACTGCGCAGCTCCCAGCACCTGCCACTCTGCCTGAGGCTTTGTCTGGCCAGAAACCAAGGCAGATGCCAGGGACTTAATGCCTCCCACTTGGCCTCCCCCAGCAGCAGCAGCAGGTCTCAGGAGTCAGTGAATCAGGGCCCAGCTCCCATGCCCTCAGCCGGGAGGACTGAAGTGTGTGTTCTTCACAGCCTCCCATAGTTCCCCAGCCAGACGGCGTCCAATTGCCTACAGCACTCACCTCCTGGATCCCGTGACGTTCTTGTCTTCCTCCCCTTCCGTCTCCCTTCTCCACTCCCGACTGGTGTGTCCTGCGATCAGCTCCCCAGGACACTATTTGCACCACTCACATCTTTGTAAGGGAAACACAGCTGAGGCAGTAGAGTGTCCACTGCGACTCCGCACAGGGCACAGAGTCAGCCCTCGGAGAAGGCAGTGCTCTAATACGGAACACAGACAGAGGTCTGCCGGGTCTGCCGCCGCGGAGCTAGCGCTCACCAGCCTTCCCTTACTCTTCCCCGCAGCGGCAACGTGGAGCGCTCAGAATCTCTGCATGACAACACCCTCACGCTGACGGTGCCGCTCATGCATGAAGTGGACACGTCCGTCACTGGGTGAGTAGCCCAGTCCCGGGCTGCGGGAACACAGGGGTGGCCTGCAGTGGAACGCCGTGCCTTTCCTGTGTTCGCAAGCAAGCGTAGCCAGGAGTCAGCGGCCCTGCCACTTCCATTTCTTCCCAGCTCCGAAAGGCAGGAGGACGCTTTGAGTGCAGTGACTCATGCCCTCCTCCCTCCTCCCTCCTCATTTTTTCCTCTTTCCCCACCACCCACCCACCTGCTGGGTAACACAAGAAGTTTGACGACAAGTTTAAGCCCCATAATTTCTTTGAACCTTCTGTACATCTTTATATGCGTATATTTATTCTCAGGGCCTACTCTTCCAGAGTGCCATATGGTAACAGGCAGTATGATTCCTGGGATTAAAATCTCAGCCACAGGCTGCTGGGCCAGAGGTTACAGCCAGATATGTCCCAGTGTCCTGGCTGGAAGGGAGGTGTGCCTTTCGAATTTGCTTCGGAGGCAGCACTGGTTTTGTGTGTCTCCGTTAACCCCTTCTGCGGCAGCTCTGCCTGATGCCCGTGGTAGTCTGGAAAGGGCACAGGACGGTTGGGATGGGCATACCATCTGCTCGGGTGAAGTCCAGGCCACCCAGAGCTACTGGCATTGTTGGAAAGCAGAGCTGTGAGTCCCAAAACAACCTGGGTCAGTTTTCAGCCAAAGCCCAGGCCTGGAAAAATGAGAACTTGGTTCCTGCTTCCGGCTTCAGAAAACAGAGCGCATACCTCTTTGATAGTAGGAAAAAAAAGACTTGTACAGTTAGTTCAGATCAAATGACAACCCAGTGAACCCTTGCCCTATATGCAAGCTCAACTTTCTGGAGGTTCAAAGTTTCTCATTTTTCAATTTTCAAATGCTCTTGGTCCCAGCCTTGGCTAGAAGTAGAAATGTTAATTCATCACAGAAGGAGCCATCGCTGTGATGGCTTAAGCTCTGCTGGGTGCCCGGGAATGGGCGGTCCAGCGTCCGTGGCCTTTTTCATCACGTTCTTCAGACGTGAAGCATCGGTGGATTATATTTGCAAATTAGCGTAGATTTGCCTCTGTTCATGGCTTTATTTTTAACCATATAGTTTATTTATTTCTCTCATCAGAGGCACAGTGAGCCTGTGCCCCGAACCAAGCCCTGTCCTTGGGGACCAAGGAGAAAACACTGGTTCACTTGAGCCTGTTATCAGGCCCTTGGAGGCCTCATTGTGAGGTGCTAACAGCCCCCCGATGAAGCCACTGGTTAAACAAACGAGTCCACCTCTGATCTCTTCAGGAACATGAAACAGTGCGAGCAGAAAGGAGCCAGATCTTGCTATTGGATGATACTGGGACTCACTACATTCCTGAAGGAATACGCTTAAGTTGAAAATAGATGAATTTATTTCCTAAAAGCTTGCCATTCTGACTTGGGACCAAAAATCTTACATTATTAGTGTTCAGGCGAGTGAACAGCTTCTAGAATCTCATCTAGAATCCAATATTTGGAAATTCAAGTGAATCTGGGCTTTATTTCATCTTGGGATTTGTTGATAACAGGCAACATTGAAATAATGCTACAAAACAAGCTTGAATTCTTAGTCACCTCTTATGTAGCCACTGTTTGAAATCTGAAGAAAAATGCTATCATTGAATGGACTCCATTTTTAATATTTAATTTCTAATCATTTTAGTAGTCTGATAAATTCTTTAAATGAATTTGTCACAGAAGTTTAGATGCCAAATATATGATTCACTTATATTTACATTTAAGAGCTTGCCATGATCTTCCTCAATCTACAAAACAGCTTTTAAATGACAAAACAGAACATGTATAACTTTATAATCCTGTTTTAAAAAACCGAAATCAAACCAGAGTCTTTCTCTTTGGTTTAGAAATGTAATCCTAGTTCATATTTGTATATGTAGCTTATCGATTTGACCTAAGGTGAGAAGACATTACTGGAAATGTCTGTTTAGAAAGCATAAGTCTGGCCGTGTCCATTTACAGGAGAGAAAGTAACAATTCCAGAAGGGAAGCCTTTGGTGGAAAATACTGGAGGGAGCCAGATTCCACAGAGACAGACGTTTGGGTCCTCAGGATGGCAGTGACCATGCGTTGCTTGACCAAGGGTTGGGGTGACAGATTTCCTGGTTTCTTCTTTCAGAATCATGTCTCCAACCTCCTTCGTGTATGGCGAGTCAGTGGACGCATCCAGCTTCATTCAGCTGGATGATCTGGAGTGCCATTTCCAGCCCCTCAACGTCACCCTTCAGGTACCTACCCCTGGGGACCATCTCTGTCACTGGGAGCCAACAGAAGGGCCCATGGAATGTGTCTTCTACTAAAAGGCAACTAAAGGGTCAGGCTATTTCCAGGAGAAACTCTTCTCAGCCTGGTTGGCTGGAGCATAGTGGATGTGTATGTATGCGTTTTCTGTAACCGCACACAGAATCAACCCCTCCCCTCTCTGGTACTCTGCTGCGTAGACCCCTCTGCTTTTCAGCACTTGGAATGAGAGCTGCATGACGAACATCAGCTTTCCCCAAGAAGGCCTCTGGACGCTGAGGCCCAGGCCAACATCCCAGCCCCAGTGGCCCCAAAGGACCCCTTTCAGTTCTCCATCAGTCTTCACATGATGGCTAGGGCAGCCTTGGCGATTTGTTTTGTCTCCTTCCTCCTGCGCTTCTCTGTGATGACTCAGCCAAGAGCCCACTCCCCCCGCAGACAGACAGCCTTTCAGAAGTGGGGTTTCCCAAGAGCAAAGCAGTGTGAGCACATGGGAGGAAACGTGCTGCTCCTTCGCGGAGCAGGAGCTGGCTCTCCCCGTCACACCAGCATCATTTCCAGCAGGGCCACTCGTCGTGAAGGACACTGTTCCTTCTCTTAAGCCAGGGGTGGGCGAATTTTGTCTGAAAAGGGGAGAGGGTCAATATTTTAGGCTCAGCGGGCCATACCGTCTCCGTAGCAACAATTCAGTTACGCTGCCAAAGTGTGAGAGCAGCCACAGGCAATGCAGACACAAAGCCGTCACGATGCACCCTGGAAGTTGAAGTTCATGTCATTTTCATGTCATGACGTGTTACTCTTTCGATTTTTTTTTTTTTGCACCATTGAAAAATATAAAACCATTCTTAGCTCGCAGGCTGTATGAAAAGAGGTAGCAGGCCAGATTTGGCCTGCAGGCTGTAGTGTGCGGAGCCCTGCTCTGAAGTACTGATTCTCAGGCCAGCACTATTCGATGTGAGACTCTCTGAATGTGAAGCTAGAGCTGCCTCAGCATCATCCAGCATCCTCCAGTCCATTCTCCTTCACTGGCAAACACAGAGAACGTAGACCCAGGCGGGAGACGACATGCTACACGGCCCAGAGCTGGGAGAGGCGAGGACGGGGCTAGGCCAGGGCTGGTCAAGCATTGACTAGACGCCCTGCCACGAGCCGGGGATGGAGCGAAGGCGGAGGAGGTAGGCCCGTCCCACCCGGGGTGCGGCGTAGCCTACGCTCCACGTCTCCCAGAGCTCTCCTGCCTCCACTCCACCCTTCCCCTTGGAGAAGACTGTTCCCGGTCTAGCACTGACTGC
Organism: Pteropus alecto; assembly: GCF_000325575.1. Classification (NCBI taxonomy): domain Eukaryota; kingdom Metazoa; phylum Chordata; class Mammalia; order Chiroptera; family Pteropodidae; genus Pteropus; species Pteropus alecto. The sequence continues at coordinate 10,311,629 of NW_006431210.1, forward strand.
TGTGGCCAAATAATTATTATTTTCTTTCCTTGTGGCCACTCCTAGGTGGACTGAGGGGATGACAAATCATGACAGGGTAAGGGCCTAAAGAATGAGGCAGAAAATGTTTGTGGGGTCTCACAAACACAAATGGGGTGGTCTTCTTCTCTCCAAAATGTTCTGCCAGGCCAGAGACCTTGGAAACCATGATGAGTAGCACATGTCCCCAGCTCAGAGGGAATGCACCTCCCAGCCAGCTAAGCTCAGCTGTCACACCCCATGCCTTGATTTACGGGGCAAACCAGAAAGATGGGTTAGACCTACTTTTGAGAGCTCAGAGTGATTCCTGTGGACAGGTCCTCTGTGTTGCTAAAATGCTTTTCGCAATTTGTTATTTTTCTCCATCACTTTTTGTAATTGGATAGAAAAATTGGATAGATCTGGTCAAGACCAGATAGAGTTATTTCATTTTACTTGAATCATTTTAATTACGTACCTACTCATAGTTTTTGTTTTGTGCGTCATACAATAAAAGATACAGTCAAGAAAATTATTTAGAAGGACTCACGTAACACACACCATGTAGAGGGCGTGCATGTTGACAGAGAAGGCAAGGGGAACAGCAGTTATACAAAAGAGGAAAAAATGTTATCACCCTCTAAAAGAAATGAAGAAATCTGAGGGTACGTGGTCAAGTCATGTTTCTCCAAAGGCATTTTTACAGGGAGCTTAAAGCTTGATATGCAGGCAAAGAACTTTCTTCGCATCTGGCCTGACATAAGAGACAGGCTAGAGAATCAGGGCCCTTTAACCAGTGACCAACATGCCCCTTAGAGAGACCTTGTGATCATCAGTTGCCTGAGGAAGAACACAACATTCCATCAGCATTAAGAGAGGTGGCTGGGTCTGAAAGATGGATGATGTGTGTCGCTGATTAGAAGGAGACCCCTTGTGTTAGCAGCACTGACTGTTTCCTCGAGAATTCTCTGACAGCTCCTTTTCCGGTGTACTTGTTGTTATGACCATCCTGCCTGAAGGCCACTAACCAGGTTAATGGTGATAGTGACCAAGAGGTGAGAATAGGGATCAGAAATATGCATAAAATGCTTCTGCATTTCCTTATTCTGGCAACATCACTCCTGAAGACTATCACAAGACTTTTTATATAAAGAGATCTTTCTGTGTCTTTTAAAAGCTATTATTCAACAAGCTACATAATTGTTTAAAGACTACTGCAAATGCAAATGGGAGAAAGACAGAAAGGCAGAAATACTGATCTTGGGCCTGGTTTTTACATTTTATCAGAGTTTTTCCTAACAGACAAAATAATTCGTTAACTAATGATAGGCTTTTTTTTTTTTTTTTTGCATCAAAAGTTGATCATTTCTCTCACCTGAAAAATGATGAAAAATAATGCAGATGTTGCACAAGAACATTTGCAGAGAATCAAATGTTAAGACATTTGCTAAAAGTAAATAAGTATGATAATACAAGCTCTCCCATCTGTCTGGCTCTGATGGTGAAATAATGCAAATCAAAATCATTTTCTTCTTTCCTTCCAGCCATCCCCCCGCCCCCCAACTTATGCTTTAATTGGGATTTCCCAGACATGTCAGTAGGTTTCTTGTCAACTGGGTGCTCTCACGTTTCACTTCAAATTATTTCAATTGTGGTTGGATAGTCCTTCCTCTTCTTGTGTCTTGGGATTGTTGTTTTTGATGGATTTTGTTCTTTTTCAATCAAGAGTTGGCAATGACTTCTCATCCACTCAATCATTTTTTGTCTGTTCTGTGAAGCAGAATCAACTATGGCAAATAAAAAATAAAAAATGAAGACTTGGTTTTTTAGGGAAGATCTGGCTGTGGCTAGATCCTGATACGCTGTGTCATGTGTGAAGACCTGCTTAGGTTTCCAGCCTCTGCCCTTCTGACCTCAACTTCAGAGATGCCTCGCGTCCCCGAATTCCCTCCCTAGTCCCCAGGCCTCCAAGCAGCATTTCCTTCCTTTCTCTTGTTCTTACCCATCTTTTTAAAAATAACATCTTTATTGAGATATCATTTAAAGCTCACCAGGTTAAAGGGCACACGTCAATGATTTTAGTATATTTACAGAATTGCGCAACTATCATAGTCTAATTTTGTAACATTTCACCACCCCCAAAATGAAACTCTATACCCATTAGCAGTCACTCCCTTTATTCATTTCCTATTGCTGCTATAATAAGTGATCACAAACTTAGTGGTTTCAAACAACACAAATTTATTATCTTAACAGTTCTGGAGGATGGAAGTCCAAAATGGGTCTCCCTGGGCTAAAATCAGGGTGTCAGCAGGGCTGCATTCCTTCTGGAGGCTCTAGGGGAGAATCTGTTTTCTTACCTTTTCCAGCTTCTAGAGAATGCTGCATTCTTTGGCTCATGGCCCTCTTCATCTCCAAAGCCAGCGATGGCCAGTTAAGTCTCATAATACATCTCCCTGATTCTGTCTGTCTCTCTCCTCCCTATGTAAGAACTCTCGTGATCACATTGCACCCACCTGGGTAATCCAAGATAACCCTTTATTTTAGGGCCAGCTGATTAACAACCTTGATTCCCCGCCTTGCCACGTAAGGTAGTATATTCACAAGTTCTACCAACTGGGCCGTAGGCATCTTTGGGTGGGGCGGGGGGATGCATTCTTCTGCTTACCTCACTCCCCATCCTCCCTAGGCAACCACTAATCTATTTTCTGTCTCTACACGTGTATTTCTAGGTATGTAAAAAGAAATATAATTTTTAGCAGGAAAAAGACAAAATCCTAAAAGGAAATAAGATAATTTGAAAGTTTGGGGTTTAAAAATGCATATTAGAAGGATTTCTATTTCATTGAAATCTCCCATCATTCGCTATTTCTCTTTAAGTCATGACCTAGTAGATCCCAAACCCTAGAGTCTCTGTGTATCACTTCTAAGAATTTTAGAGTACCTGTTGCATGACATGCAATGAAGATCTGTATTTCTGTTAAAACTTGCCGTTTGTGTCTCATACCCACAGGTCTATAACACTGGACCAAGCACCCTTCCTGGGTCATCCGTCAGCATCTCTTTCCCCAATCGGCTGTCATCTGGAGGTGCAGAAATGTTTCACGTCCAGGAGATGACGGTGAGTTCTCCTTTGTTTCACTGTTATTTTCAGGCTTGAGCCAGCTTATTTTACAGTTTGTGTTCTACCCCGAGAACCCAGAAAGTTAACTTAACGCAGTCTAATCTTTGGAAACATATCTGGAGAAGTTAGGATACCTGCAACACCTGAATTTCTACATTGAGATAGTTTGGTTAATGCCATAAGAAGACTTCTTTGGGGAGAGGCGAGGGTCGGTTATGAACCGGACTTCTGGGATGGACCTGACTGGGTCTAGGATCCCTGGCAACCGTCTACAGTCTTGCGTGTATCTAAATGAACTTTTCTGAAGGGAAGATCCACAGCATTCATAAAGATTCTCAGGGCCACTGATGCTTGGAGGATAAAGGATCGGTTCATGAGACATAAGTGCAGGTTGGAACTCAAATTTATATGCAGAATATGCAATTCTACTTGAGCTAACTCAAGGAAAACTTGATAGCTAGCAGATGATCGTTCCCTCCCACCTCCCTAAAAAGCCTCCTTGGTTTCCAGGACTTCACATTCCCTTGGTTCCTCCTGTCTCGCTGGCTTTGCTCCTCTCCCCCAACTTCTCCGGAGCCCAGGGTCTTCTTCCTTCCACCCTCCATCTCAGACATCTCAGCCCGACTCATGTACAGCTGTATATTCAGTCTATGATGAATTCAACAAATATTTTGAACCCACCATATGCCAAGCACTGGCTTACTGTGGGGAGCAGAACAGACAAAAACATAATAATTTCCAGCCCTCATGTAAATTCTGGTGGAAAGGGACAAATAAATAAATAAGGAAAACATATGTTATATGATGATAAATGCTGTGGAGAAAAATTGAGAAGGCAAGGGGCTGAGAGGGGGAAAGGCTGTAGTTCTAAGTAGAGGAGTCAGACAGGTCTCACTGAGACCTTCGTTCGGCTGGGGGACCAGAGCTGTTTCGGGAGTTTGTGACGTGATCTTGTTCACGCACGAAGGCTTGCCAGGTCAGTGTTTTCTGATTCTCTCTCCTTGATTTTAGCCCTCCTCAGTTTCTTTCCTTGTAAATGCTGCCCCTGCCTGGTGTCCAGCTCGGACATCTGGAAGTCTGGGGGTGTGTGCTCTTCAGCACTCACTGTGGGGGAGCTTTCCGCCTCAAAGCCAATCACTTACTTCGCTGGCAACAGTTGATAGTAACACTGACTTTTAAAGCCAGCTGTTCGTGAAAGTACATTTTACATGAGAGACAGCTTGAGTCTTATTACTTAGTTATGCACGGAAGGTAATTGCAACAAGAAGTCTCCCCTGCAGCAAGTTTGCTGGAGACCAAGACTTCACCTGTACGCCAGCCAGGCCCGGCACGCTAAAGCAAACCAGCATATAACCCAGAGCAAAACTGAACAACTCGCTTGTTTTGCAACGTCTGCTACTCCCTCCCCCCAGGTGCATACAAGTTCTTTTTTTCTCCTCTTTCATTTCTGTAGAAATTCAAGGACTCACCCTATACCAAATCCACACGCATCCTGGGTGGGATGTTCCTGCTAATAAGAATTCAAGGCTTAAGGACCCTCCCTAGGATGCAAAGTCCTTGAATGATGTGCAATCTTTTTCTTGACATCTTGCAACTTAAACGATGTCATGTAAACTGAACTGATAATAATACAGCTTATACGATAAGGGGATGAGAG
>NW_006431210.1:10316423-10392811 GCF_000325575.1 Pteropus alecto
TCCAGCAGGAAATGGATTCCAGCCTCGGGGTGGATTTGAGGATTGCATGATCTAACCCTCTGCCTTTGAACAGAATACAATTAAGTATTCTGAAAATAGAATAGTAAAACAGAACTGTGTTTCCAGCAAGTTCTCTTTGTTGAGCCATTTTGGTATCCCTTGAATTCCATTTTTTATGACTATCCTCAATTTTTCATGCTCTAATTTCCCCAACCTTTTCTGAACTAAAATGGAAAACAGTTGCCTAGCTCCCTCTGAAGGGAGAAGTTGAGCTGTTACTTAGTCATTCCTCCCACTTCTCTTCCCTAAAAGATCACAATTCCTTTCATTCTGTTTTTCCCATCCTAGGTCATTCTCTGCACTCTCTCCATATTGTCCAAATAAATAAAAATTCAAAACTGAGCACCAGATGTATATGCCTCTTTATCCAACCTCTCCTTATCACAAACTGTTATTACTCAGTTTGGTGCCTGGACCACAGTATATGCACAGGTAAATGAAGGAGGATCCAGTTTACCTATCGAGAACTTGCTGACTTCTGCTCCTAATGATTTCTCTGTGGAGCTCTCAGAGGCACCCTGAGCTTCTCTGTAAAAAGATCAACAGGGAGAATGACCAAAACCATGAAGTCCAAAACCCTGCGTGATCTCCCACCCACCTTTCCTGGCCAATATCCTCTGCCAGCCTCATCCTTGACCTTGTCTTCCAGCTGCTCTGGAGAATGAAGGCTGCTAAACCTCCCTTCGTGCCTCCTGACCTTACCGATGGCTTCTCCCTCCCTTCTGGCTGTGGAAAGCCCACGCAAGACCCAATGCACACATCCTCTCTTCCCTCAAGACCTCGCAGATGCCTTCTCAGAGAGTCTGCCCCAGGGTCTTTGCACCTGCCTCTGCTGAGTACACTCTCCCCCTAGATCTTGGCATGGATGGCTCTTTCCCATAATGCCTGTCCGAGCCCAAAGTTCACCTTTTCAAGGAGGTCTTCCCTGACTGCATTAGCTAAAGTTGCAAACCTCCATCAACTCTCTATCCCTGTGTGTTATTTTCTTCCTATCACTGGCCACTATCTGAAATTCCTAAGTTTCATTACCTTCCACGAGATTAAAAACACCATGAGAGCAAAGGTCCTGGCTGCTTTGTTTCCTGTGTGTCCCCAGCATTTGGTGCCTGGACCACAGTATATGCACAGGTAAATGAAAGAATTGGCTACTCTCACTCTAGTGGTGTCACCATCACAAGTATTTCTTTCTGCCTTAAGATAGGTGTGTGTTTGACACATGGACACCCTGCAGCACATGTAATGAGCACCTCATATGTCCTAGGAACTCAGGAAATTTGCGTTGAATTAAAATCCCCAAGTAGAGCTCTTTTGACAGCTTCCCTTAACCTGAATCAGAGGCTGCCTTAATTTCAATGTGCGAATAAGTAAAAAGGTAAAGCCGAAATAAGGGGCTGAATCACTTCTCAGAAATAAGGGCTTCTAAGAGCAGTGAAAACATTCTCATTCTCTGTCTCTCTGTCTCTCTGTCTCTCTCTCTGTCTCTGTCTCTCTTTCTCTGTCTCTCTGTCTCTGTCTCTCTCTCTCTCTCTCGAAAGTCTGCTGATCTCAGCAAAGGCCTCAAACCACTTTTTAAAAATTTTTCTTTCTGCACATATCTGAATGTGAGCTGACTAGTCAAGTTCCTGAAATGGGTCAGAATCAGGCTGGCTTCAATTTTTTTCTCAACAGAAGTCAAACAATTAAAAAGAGGGGTGATGGCTGATTGAATTCTGAAATGAGAGTTACAATTTTCCCAGGTTGTTGGGTCAGTTTTAGGTTTGGCCAGAGGGACAGCTTACACTCAACACGCACCCTGTGGAAGGTGGGGATGAGCTTCAGCCGGGGCTGTCCGTGCACGGTGTGGTCCGAGCTGCCCTTTAACCCGTGTGGACAGGGCCAATGAATCAAGCCAGCAGCGCTGTCTCCCTGCTGACTGAGGGCGCCGGCCTTATCGAGGAGCCAGGGTCCCCCTGCTCCTGCCGCTGTGACATCTGGAAGCATTAAGGCTCCCTTGTGGTGTGTGGGCCAGCTGGAATGTCCCTGCTTAGTTGGGTACCTGGCGTTTTCTGGCCTTAAATATCGGTGATTACGCAGTTTACTTTCCTTCATTCTTTTTTTTGTTGTTGTTCATTCCTTAAAAGCAACATGACACAGAGCCCTGTCATTGCAGGGGTGATGGGTTGTTACCAAAGTCGATAACAGGAAATCTCACTGAGGATAAACAGAGCGCATCGGTCATTGCTGAGGAACACATGGTTCTCATTTAACCTGCTGAGGACTAATTGTGAATGCTTCGGAAGCACAAAAACAGGAAAACTCCCTTCTGATAGACACACCAAGTTTCTTCTGACCCAAAAGAGCTTTGTCAACATTGTTAGACACTGAGAAGCAATTATCTCCCTAGCTGTCGGGGAGCCAACTTCACTCACTTCTCCTTAATAATCTAAATTTATGACCTAAAGCATATTTCAGGCCTCCCATAAAGTTTTGAAACTTTAGACTTAATGAATGTCATCTAGGTTTCTCTTTTCACTGCTCTGACGTATATACTCTCAGGAAAAGAGTGTAAGAGGTTAGACAGATGGTTACACATGAAACATGGCGTCCAGAAAATGATTATTTGCCTTTTGATAAAAGAGTAATAATAAAGTGTCCCATCTTATAAATGCAGAGATAACTCAGTGAATCATTAGGTGTGCTACTTTATCCTTTAGCATAAGATGGGTCCAAGAGCTAGAACCAGAATTTAAATAAACCAGTACCATTCCAAGAACTGCATTGTGTCCCATAGCAGGGCTACTGACTCATTTATTATCCAAACCAACAGACCGTTCTGCTTCTAAAATGTTTCATTATCTGGGGAAGTAAAATTTTTGGCATGCATGTCAAGTGCTCGGATAACATATTTCTGTCTCACTTTTTTTTTTTTCACTAAAGAGAATCCGACCGCATCTGGAAATTCTTCTGTGTCACTGCTTCTCTGAAACTACATCCTATCTGTATCATTTTAACTCCAGTGAAAGGCCATCCCCACGTTCGGGAAATGGGCCTCGCCTGGGAGACTCGCCTCTCTCTCTCTGAGCAAATGTAGATGAATTCCGTTTCACAGGGCAGCTTGGTGGTGGACTGCTCTCTTGACTTTGCAGCATGTTGGCCTGTCTCACCCAGAGGAAAAGGGTGCAGGGGAGTGGGGAGGGAACCACATCGTTTTAGCCAGACCCTAGAGCTGGTGGGGGAAAAAAGTCATTAGCTTTTATCGTAAGAAGTTAGATGTTCAGTGAGATAAAGGCAGACTCAGAAGTCACATGTGCGGTGGATGGTGCTCTCTCTGTCCTCTGGAAAGTTGGTTTTTTGTCCCTTTATTTTCTGTTTCAGTTTTGGTCTCAGTAACATCCTGATCTTTCGGCTCTAGTACAACTTTTCACAGTGGTGATGGACTTAAGGGATGGGGAAGAGGGTTGGGGAAAGCAAGTGTTTTATTCAGAAGATAATGTTCACTTAGAAAGACAAAAGGCTTTTCCAGGCTTTTTAAAGTTACTCTTCCACTTTCTGAAAATTAAATGACACTAGATCATTCTTAAACTTCTTGCTCTTCCTGCTCCATCCCCGACTGCAGGTCTGGCAGTGGGCTGTTATTTATAGGCTGCTGTTATGTGCTGTCATTTACACTTTTCAATTCAAAAACATGGCTCTTCATTTGAGGATCAAGTGTTGGAAGGACTGTCCAACTCTAGAGCTTGATGTTATCTTGTGTGATCATCAGAGTGCTATTCTTCCTTGGAAATCAAAATGTTTTCTCTTTTTGTCTATTTGTATGAACACATTTGAGTCTCTAGCTACGTATCGAGTAAATGTATCAGAAAATAAGAACTTTCTAAACTGATAAATAGGGGGACCCATTTCACAAAGCAAAAGAATCCATAACTCTTCAGAGGATCTACCAAATGACGCCTTTAAGAGCTCCTTCCTTTAAATGATATGCATACCCACCTAAAATGTGTTTCAACCCTTTGAATACATTAGTAATGTAAAGAGAGGCATATCCATTATTTGGACCTGCCCAAGATCATGATCACTATTTCTCCACCATTATATTAAATAGTGCCACTGAAATTAAAAAATTAGGGTAAATAAATGGATCCACCCCTTCTAGGTTATGCTGGGTCAGCATTATTATAAGGCTTGAAATGAATGGTGATACATGAAAATATTTATCTTAGGATTTATGGTTAAAATATTGTCATCTTTTACTGTTCTTTGGGCAGTATAAAGAAACACTCAATAGTAAGTCATAGAAATGTGATTTAACATAAGGCACAATAAAAGGGCTCTGTAAGGCTGTTCATCACAGTTTACATCTTGCTGAATAGAAAATATGTAGTTCCTGTTTACCTTTCTTGTCTTAAACATCTTAGGTCGGCCTTATTTATCGGTTGGCATCATTTCTCAATCATTTTATGAATACTACCTTTATTTCAAACCTTGGAGTCCTAAAGTTAATGTCACCAAAGCCACTTTGGTAAATGTCCAGCCCCCCATGACAGAAAGAGAATCTATTGTCTTCTGATACCTTGGTTCCAAGAGAAGGCAGTAGATAATCGAATTAACAAAGTGGGTGTTCAGAATATTCTCTGGGTTTTCAAAGTCGAGGGGCATGTGAATTCAGAGGAGCAGGTGGTAAGCCAGGGCGTCAGTGGCCTGAAGATGTCATAGAGAACATAAAGTCAGTGATTAACATCAACTAACATGAAACAGATGTTACTCAAAAATGAACCTGTGTCCCCTTTAATCCAAGTCAATGCAATAAACAGTTTTCAGATCAAACTTCACCCGAGAGTGACTCCAAGCCTGGCTCAAAGAAAGCACTGTTGTCGTTGAGTTTGTTCCTCTGCTAATTTAATCTTCCATTTCCTCTTTATTGGCTATATACTGCATTCAAGGCAGGGTACTTTGTACATCAAGTCAGGGACACTTCGGTGACCTTTCCCATCCCCAGAATCCAACCAGCTGGAGTACAATCAAGGAATGGGGCTGATTCTGGTCGAAAGGGGCCATCTATGCCTTAGCCTATTAAAAATATACCAATGATGCCACCTGCCTCAGGTGAAAAGCGTTTCCTTAATTTGAGACACATTAATCCTCCTCCTGGGTAGCTGCTCACCCTCCACGATTTGCCTACCAGGTCCTCCTCCCCATCCAGGCCCACCTCTCCTGCCTTATTTCTGGCCCCTGCTACCAACATTCATCCAATGCATGAGCCATGTTGAACGCCTGGGCCCTCCAGACTTAAGTGTACTATTTGTACATCCATGCTTTTGCATATGCTGTTCCCTCTTCCTGGAACTACTTCCCCCTTCTCTCTCTATTCTCAAGAAGTTCTCTTTATTCTCCAAGATCCACCTGAAGTGCCTCCTCCCTGTCAGGAATGCAGATTGTGACAGGGGCTGACTTGTTGGTAGAGGGAGAAATTTGTAGACAAAGTTCACAATCACAATAGGAGCCCTGCTCTGAGGGCTGTGAAAAGATAAACAATGAGATGATGGACAAGTGTGTGGAACAGGCTGTACGGCCTGAGTGTGAGGAAGGTGGAAAGGGAGAGTGAACATCCTGGTGGGGATTTTGAAGATGTCACTCCTTATAGAGGCAAAGCTTATAGATAGGTACGTGACAGGTTGTTTAACCTCTCTGGGCCTCAGTGTTCTCATCTCTAAATTGGGAGTAAAAATTAAGGAGACCAGATGTCCCAGATTGCCTGGCACATCCTTGATATAAGTCTCTATCATACTGATCTACCTGGTTGATCCCCCCTTCTTCCCTCTCAAAAATGTCCCGGTTTGGACAAGAAATTATATGGTCACCCTACTAATAGCGGTACCCTCTGCACATGGGTGTTGTAAGGATTCTGTATGCCACAGCTCTCAGAATAGCTCCTATGTTAGCTGGTATCATTGCCCTTTGTGTCTGAACTCAGCGTAGAGATGGGGCCTTAAGCAATGAGAATTGGCTTCCAGGGTTATGTGCTTGGGGCATGAGGCTTAGAAAACAGGTGGGAGGACTTTTCTGTCCCTCTAGTTTGCGTTAGGGCTGCTGTGTTCTGGGGCCCTGGGGGAGATCTGTGCCCTCTCTCTCACTTTAGGTCTGTAAACAACCCCCGAGGTACCTACGCAGGCTCCTCTCCTGAGGCTGCACAGTTATCAGACCACCCCAGCCCGGAGAGGCTTTAGTAGAAGCTGTAGACATTCCTTTCAATGATAACATTAAAAAAAAAAAAATGGTGGGTTCTCCTTTTCGGTGTCACACCCACAGAATCAGCCCTGATTCATACTTCAAACCTAGTATTTCATGAAGCGAAGTCTTGCCAGACCACCTATGCAAGGGGTACTTCATCCTAGACAGGCCTGGGACCTTGGAGGCTTCTGACCACAAAGGCTCCCCTAACTGAGGCTGACTTAGACTCTGCCACCAAGTGATGTCCACATTCTTCTCGGGCTCCTGACGATTTTCCAAGTCACCATTATCTCTTGGTTTCAACTTGCACAATGTTTTCTTTGGGTCCGGGACAAGGGAAAGGGGGAGGCCAGATGCCAGCAGAAAACCCACAGTGGCTGCCTTCGCAGAATTCAGCCTTGACACTGTGTCCCTCATTCTCTTGTCATTTTCTTATTTGGTAAAGTCCTTTTTTTCACATTCCAATAGACATGGACCTCTTCCAGCTCCCAGAGGTCACAAGAGATAAGTAGCCATGTCATGGGAAGCATTTGGGTTCAGTAGTCTGGAAAATTGATGAGAAGGGAGTGGGCCGAGATGAGCAGGGGGCAATGGCCACAGGGTCCTTGGCCAGCCTAGGAAACAGCTATTGGACATCAGTGCTGTGGTGCTTCTATTGTCTGTAATACAAGAAGAAAACATTACTTCCCCTTGATTTTGAGCAAAGAGGGTGCTTAGAACCAAGTTGGGGAGTGGTGGGGCTCAGCAATTGCCTACCTACGTAATGTGAGACAGGTGGCCCCATGCTCTGATGAAAATGCAGAGATAGTCTTCAAAGTGTGGAATTAGCAACTGAGGCCAGCCATAATGACCACAGAGGCCACTGTCCTCACTTTACACGTGAGGAAACTGAGGCCCTGGAGACCCGAAGTGGCATAGCTCTTAGGAAGAAGAGCTGGGGCTGAGGCCTCGGACTGTCGAGTGTTCATCAAGGCCGTCTTTGCCACAGGATTCCTTCACTGGGTGTCACTTACTGCCAACAGCCAATCACATGACCTTGGACGCGTCACGAAACTCGGGGCCTCTGGTTCTTTATCTGTCACTCAAGGCCACGGGACCACATGAGCTCAGAGCTGCTTTCCAGAAACAACATTTCAGAATGCTCTGTTCCCCTTCCAGCCCGAGACAGTGTGGGGCGGCCTGGCCTCCCGGCCAGCAGGCACTTTTATCTCCCATAGTCTGCGCAGGAGTTGTTTTTTTCCCCCACAGTGGCAGAATTAGGTCAGAGCGGAGGACTCTGGGATTCCTAGACTCCTAGGCTGGTGGTTCCTTCCTTTTGACCAAGGTCAAAACAGAAGGGATGGTTTCCCTCTACCTGCAACCCTCTGTGAGTCCTGCCGCAGCCCCAGCCCCATCCTCAGCCTCCATACCTGAGACGCAACCCTCTGTGAGTCCTGCCCCAGCCCCAGCCCCAGCCCCATCCTCAGCCTCCATACCTGAGAGGCAGGGAGCTGAATGGCCTGCATTCCAACCCAACTGTGTCACATACCAGCTGGGGGACCTCATGCAGTCATATGTCCTCCCCTTGACTCTCGTTTTCTCCATCTGTAAAACGGGGACAGTAAGAGCAGTCACCTTGCAGGAGTGAGGACTGGACGAGTTAATCAGTGTACAGCTCTCAGAGCCTGGCACACAGTCAGGGCTGAGCACGTGCTGGGTATTGCTGTGGCCTTCGCACATGTAGGCGGCCAACACTCACACAAAAAAGCTTCCCTTTCACGGCCCTGGCTGGGGACCACAGTGCTCAGCTTTAACTGAGGGTGCGTCTGCAGCAGCATCAGCTGGTCTGAATCAGACCCACGCAGCACCAAGCAACCTTCAGTCTCCCTTTGAAAGAGGACCACCCCGAACCTCCCAGAAAAACGCCGTTTATTCGATTGAAGTGATTCCCGTGTAACCACATTTGGGAGCACAACTGGCTGAGATTTTCATTCACCACAAACGCAGTCTCGGCTTCCCTTCTCCGAGGGGACAGATTCCACTGAGACCGATCAAATGTCACACCGAATCACATCTTGTCACCATCATCACCCTGTTCACAGGCTCCCAGGAGAAAGAAGAAAAATCAAGTTCTGAGCCGGGGTCTTTGCCCCACCAGGTTAGGGGGCTGAGGCTTTGGTGGTTTCTCGCCCCTTTGCCCGGCTGTTCCCAGCTCCTTGCCCTTCTGTGCTAGGGTCTCACAGGGGAATGAGGGCACCAGACCTCACGCCCGAAGCACAGTAGTGAAACCAGCTGGGTTGGGGCTCTGCTCCCACATTTTCTCTCCCAGCCTAGAAACCCAAAGCGTCAGTTGGCAGAGCCAGGAGGAACTCCGCCCCTATCCCCAACTTCTGTTAAGACGGATGCCTCCTCCAAGTCTCAGGTTCTGTTTCTTTAAACCCAGACCAAAATGTGTTCGGGTGGCCAGAACCGATTGTCTCAATCAAGGAATATGCATGCCACAGGGCTACAGAAGGACCGTTTTTCCAGTGGCCTTTCAGCAAATGTCCACTCCAGAAGGCAAATGGGAAAGTAGAGACTTCCATACTTCAAAGTGAAAAGTGATTAAGAACATGAGCACACATTCAAATCCTCAAATGCTCAGTGAACAAAACGTTTTCCATCTGCCATGTGCTATATATGCCTAAATAGAGGGCAACTCCCAAAGAACCCAATCCCCAACTTCCCTAATGAGATCAACTCTTTTGGCCAACTTGAGAGGAATCTAAGCTATAGTTGCCTTTGAGTTGGGGGATGGGAATGACTTTTGGAGGGGCCCAAAGGAACTTTCTGGAGTGGTGGACATGGTCTGTACCTTCACTGTGGTAGTAGTTATGTGGGTGATTTCATTTGTCAAAATTCATCAAACTGTACCCATAAGCTCTGTATACTTTAGTGAATGTAAATTTTACCTCAATAGAAAAATTAAGAAAAATGAATTAAATAATACTTACTTATAATATTTAACCTAACCATGTAGTTGCATTCAGTAGTCTCCCCTTCTCTGCGATTGCTTTCTTCCATGGTTTCCGTTATCTACGGCGAACCACGGTCCGAAAATATTAAATGGAAAAATCCAGAAATAAACAATTCAAAAATTTTAAATTGAGCACCATTCTGAATAACATGATGAAATCTCAAGCCATTCAGCTCCATTCCGCCCAACATGTGAATCACCCTGTGTCCAGCATATCCACGCTGTATGTGCTCCTGCCTGTTAGCCATCTGGGTTATCAGATTGACTGACACAGTATCACAGTGCTTGTGGTCAAGTCACCCTGTTTTCCTTAATAGTGGCCCCAAAGCACAAGAGTAGTGATGCTGGCAATTCAGATAAGCCAATGAGAAGCCCTGAAGTGCTTCCTTTATGTGAAAAGGTCTGTATGGATAGGAAAAAACATAGCATATATAGGATTCAGTACCATCTGTGATTTCAGGCATCCATTGGGGGTTTTGGAATGTATTCCCCATGGAAAAAGGGGGAGTACTATACTTAAAATTATAAGAATAATGTATTAATTTATACTACTTTTCCCATTCACATATTTCACAAAATGATTTTATGCAAATGTACATCTTTTGAGGTCAATATATATTATTACTAAGCCACTTTTTCGTTGAGTTTTCCAGAGCACATCATCCTCAATTTGTCTTAATTTATTTGAAATGCGAAACGTTTTGAATCCATGTTTGATGCTGAAATTTTATTATAAGACACAAATACCCATTTGTATAACATTGTAGCAGATGTATTTCCCATTTGTCTTATAAGTAATTACTCATGATCCTCATGACATAAGCAACTTATGTTTTGCTTTCTGAAATGAGCTTTAAAGTATTTATCACAACTTACAACTGCACTCCAGGGATAATCACCAAATCTGTGTTAAATCTCATTGCCATCTTCCCATTGTTTCCCTCGAGTGACCTCTAAAAGCATCCAAAACCAGCATTGATTGAGACCATTTCAGGCTGGTGTGTCTTCCCAGATTTTGTGGTTCGCATAAAGTAATTGAGAGAATAACAAGTTATAAGGTATTTTTTAAAGAATAACAAGTCATAAAACTATGAGAGATTTGTAATAATTTTCTAATAATTAATTTGACAAAATATGCCTTCATCTTATTTTCAGGCATATACCATGTGGTAAATCCTGGCATATGTACTCAGATCAAAGATGAGATCAATTCAGTAAATTATGGGGTCTCATTTTAGAATTCATTATTAAAAGTTTAACATTGTTAGCTTGAGTTAGAAGTTTCTTTATGCAAAAAATTTTCAACTAAATCTTGCTCCCTACCATAAATGAGAAGTTGAAAAATTCTTTAATAAGTTCAAACTATGCATTATACCTTACTCAAGGGCCTTAAAGTGAGGAGAGTTTACTTTAAACAGATGCTTCTGGTTAGAAAGTGGTGGGATTGTAAACACAATCTTAAATTCTGAATTACTAATTATTAATTTTGCAACTTGACCTTAGGTCACGTCCAGTCTTTAGCTTCAACCAGTGTGATATAATGATGTACAAAGAAGACTTTGTTTTTTAAACAATTCCTCAGTCTAGGTATTAAGAATAGTGTTGTTCGTAATGAAATCAACATGGAAGACTACACTGATTTGGGGGGACGGGGTTTGCTTTTAATGTTGCTGTTGCTCAGCACCATTGCTATTGCTATCAGAAGCAAAATCATATCATTCACCAAGAGCTCACTGGGCATATAAGCTCTTGTATGATACAGCTCAGTGCCGTGGCTACCCAATTATTTACTTATTTATTTATTTTGGTAGCAGAACCCCAGTTTTAAATGATATTGTGGTTGAAGCTCTATTCAGTACAGAGATTGGGGCCCAGAGCAGTCCTGCTGGATCCTTTGAGAAAAACATGACTACGAAGGGGTTTTACAGCACCCTAGGGCTTCTGTGGAACACAGTTTGAACACCTCTGGCAGTGTATCATGACTAAAGGTTTGGTCTGGGTTCAAAACCTGGGTTCTGGACTCTGCAATTATTGGCAGATGACTTAACCTGAGTCTTATTTTCCTCATCGGAACATAGAGCATGAATGCTTATCTCAGAGCGTTGTAAGGATGCTTGTAAATGTGCTTTGGAGACCATGAATGTGTAGGTTTATGTTGCTTTTTAATTCTTACTGTTTCCTAGACACATCTTATTTGCATGTTGTGTGCCATCTCATCTTGATTAAAGACTAAGAGTCTACATTTTCTATTGTTTGTCCTTGCTGATGCTCCTACTTCTGCCTTTCAGCTTTTCAGCCATTATCGTCCACTGGAGGATGGACAAGGGGGAAAGCTGACTTAGGCTCTACTGTGTGCACCTCTGCAGTAAGGAATTCCATGCTCATGATCCGTTCTTGGGTGGACCACTCTGACAGATGTCCTTTTCATTTTCAGGTGGGCCAAGAGAAAGGAAACTGTTCTTTCCAGAGAAACCCAACCCCTTGCATCATCCCTCAAGAACAAGAAAATATTTTCCATACCATATTTGCTTTTTTCACAAAGTCTGGAAGAAAAGTCTTGGTAAGGATTTGCTTACTGATTGGGACAATATGGGTGGTCCTCTCCAAGAAGGCAAGT
The DNA here is from genome assembly GCF_000325575.1 of Pteropus alecto. NCBI lineage: Eukaryota > Metazoa > Chordata > Mammalia > Chiroptera > Pteropodidae > Pteropus > Pteropus alecto. Next base: position 10,328,303 of record NW_006431210.1, read on the forward strand.
CCGAGACAAGAGGCCAGTTTTCTCTTTGGCATTTATTATTTCCCAAATCTGGTTTTAATCACTTGGCTTAGGAAGTCACAAGGACTATGGTCAGCTCCTGTTTTTCAGCCTGAGGTTTCAAAGTGTTAAATTGACATTTCAAGTTCCATTGCCTGGCAAAGGGAAAATCTTTGCAACCCACCAAGCGTGAAGTAGTAAAACATTTCTTCAACTAGTGGGAGTCTAACCAAGAACGATGGTTCTTGTGCAACCACTTTGGAAAACTGCTGGGCAGTATCTATTAAAACTAGGAATTCCACTCCCAGGTATAAGCCCAAGAGAAATGAGTACTTGTGTTCCCCAAATGACATGGACAAGAATTATAGCCATTTTTATTATACCAAAAAGTGGGAACCATCCAAATATCCATCAACAGGAGAGTGAGTAAACAATTGTGGTGGAGATATACACTGGAGAGTCACAGAGTGGGACACATAATACAATATTTCACTTACATGGAGTTCAGAAATAACAAAACTATCAATGGCCTTGGAAATCAGGTAGTGGTGACTTTTGAAGGAATATCAACAGGAGGGGGCATGAGAGAACCTGGCTTAGGTACTAGATGTGCCCTACATCTTGATGTGGGTATAAACATATGCAAAAATATGTCAAGATGGACCCTTCAGATTTATTCTGTTTGTGATATGTAAGTTATACTTCAGTTTTTTTAAGTGAAGGTATAGAAGGTGAAATTATTTATTTTTCCAAAGCTTCTTTTCCTCATATCTTTGGTTCCATCTCTTTAGCTCCTTATTTTAGCCTAGGCACATCTCACTCACTTTTTTTTTTTTTTTCTGTAGAATAGGACTATTTGCCAGTGGGAATGTTGGGTTTTTTAACTTACATCATGCTGATGATACGACTATTTTTAAAAGCTCTTAGAATTGTTAGGTATAGTGATATCTAGTTGTTTGACAGATACAACTGCACATCTGGCTGAAATTTTATCCCATACATGAAACATCATAAAGGTATGTGATGGATCCTATAATACAAAAGAGAAGAATTCCTCTTTTGTCATTTAAATTTGGAATTTGGATTTCTCTTGGTAATTCACGTATTTTCATGTTCCAGCATGTGTTATCTTTTACTCCTGTGTCTTCTTGAGTCACATGACTTGATAGCCCTCTAATTTGTCCTACCTAAAAAATGGGCATGAAAGTGTATTCGCCACTGCACAGGCAGAAATTACATAATGCAGGAAATACATCTTGTGTTCAAAACTCATAAAATGTGTTCGAAATATGTAAATGTGTTTTTTTTAAAAAAACGATTATTTCTCTTTGCAAAATCCAATTTTTTGGTAGGGTAGCCAATGAGCTGCTTTCTCCCAGTTGCTTGACCTGAAGGCATGTTCTGGTGCCCGCTGAGTGGGAAGTCCCTTCATCGCCCTCTGGTGGCGAGAAGGAATGATCGCATCTTCCTGTGGACTTCCTCTGCCTGGAGTTGTCTTAGTCACCAGAATCGAAGCACATGGAGCCTTCTGCTCCATCAGTTGCTATGCATCTGTTTTTGTTCTTAATACTGTTTGACAGTTCTCTGATTTTCTTCTCAGGATTGTGAAAAACCAGGAATTTCTTGCCTAACAATGCACTGTAATCTGAGTGCACTCGCTAAAGAAGAAAGTCGTACCATAGACATTTACATGCTGCTGAACACAGAAATATTGAAGAAGGTAAGTCCCGAGGAACTGCACTCTCATGGTTTATTTAAAAGCATTTGAATTGGTTTCCTCATGAAATTCTGCCTGCCCCTTTTAAAACTTTCCTGGCAATTACCATTGGTAATTCTGCTGCTGGAGCATGCCGGGGAAAATACCAGACCCTTGCTATACAAAGCATGGTCCAAGGACCAGCAGCATCAACCTCACCTGGGAGCTTGTTAGAGATGCAGAACCTTGGACACCACCCCAGACCAGCTGGATCAGCATCTTCATTTTAACAAGCCATTTTGTTTGTACTTTTTTTTTTTCTTCTCAGACTTTAGCTTGCCTCGGAATCACCTGGAGACCTTGTTAAACTGCAAATTCCTGGAGTGGAGTTTGAGATCTGCTTTATTTGTGACAGGTTCCCAGGTGATGCCAATACTGCGAGTCTGGGGACCACATTTTAGACAGAGATTGGCAAACCTTCTCTGTGAAGGGCCAGTAGTAAATATTTTTGGCTTTAAGGGCCATATGGTCTCTTGCCACTGCTCGGCTCTGCCATTGTACCGTGAAAGCAGCCATAGACAATACTCAAACAAATAGGTAGGGCCATGTTCCAATAAAACTTTATTTATAAAAACAGGCAAAGGGCCAGATTAGACCCATGGTTTGTAGTTTGTTGACCCTTTGTTTAGATGACACCTTGTTTCAGAGAAGTCCAACTTTTGAACCTCAGATCACTTTGCTCGTTACGAGTTTGTCAAAAGTGGTTCATAAAAAATGACTCTCGGTCAATGAATTGGTGGCCCTTAAAAAAATCATACAAATTCACTATGATTTACTTTGACATAAGAGCTGCTGAGTATAAAAGGCTACATCCAACAAAACACTTTAAAAATAATCACATATGAAGATAAAACAAAATATGCATGTCAGCCACAGAGACTCTATTTATTTTCCTTTGGAAAAACTAAACACGTCAGTTTGTAATAACCTGTCAGTGTATGAATGACTATCTTTAGAAAAGTCATTCCAGTGTTATTTTTTAAATTAGGCATGGCAGTAACATGCTGACCTGAGGAGTCATGGTCCCTGGGGAATACAGGACGTTTTTCCCCAATTTTCCTTGTGTAGCTGGTGCAGCCTCCACACACCCACGGAGAGCTGCATACAGTTCTGCTGTCCTTGGTTTCCTTGGGAGGGAAATTGGTTTGGGGCAAGTTGGGCTCACACAGCAGAACTTCCCTGTTGTACCTCTCCCTCGGAAAAGGACAGTGTCAAGAGAGGACCAGGCATGAATTAGAACACCACTGGCCATCTTGCCAGTCCAGAAGGGAGTTGGGAAGCCCCGCATCACAGGAAGTGTCTTCCTGGCATGAGTCCCCAGGTCAGGTTGAGGGACTGTGATTCTGTGTACATACCCAGCCTGTTCATATTTTTGACAAATGGCCTTGGTGACAATTTTATTCCCCACATCACACTTGCCATCGTCAACAGAGCCCTATTAATGGCACTGATGGTGGGAAACTACTCTGATTTCTCCTTTGCCCTCAATCCAGGTGGCTGCTGCTTGCACTTCAGTCATTCCTACTTAATTCAATGGCAAGGACTCAAACCTTCCTTGGACACAACAATGTGACCTGGTCGTCTGCATCTCCCTCAGCGATCAGTCTCTTGACTCTTTTGCAAAAAACATGTCCCACTGACTGCTGTCCTCATGGGCCATCCAACCCAGTCTGCACCCCAAGAGCGCAGAAAGCCCTGGGGTCTTATGTGGGTGTCAAAGGGTCATTCTCTTTGAAAGTGCCCTTTCAGCAGAAACCAGCAGAAATTCCAGGTGCAGAGGAAGGCCTGCAATGAGGCTGACCTGGAAGCCAGATGGGGCCCTGGCTGCTCCTGAAGCTTGAAATGCCAAACGTGGGTCCCCTGGAGCCAGCCATGACCTCCCTTGGAGAGTGGAGCATGAGATGGATCCAGGAGCCCTCCCCGCCTCCCTAAGGATGGGGTGCAGCGCCAGCCTTGTGGTTTGCCTGGGTCTGCAGTGTGTTTATTTTCCTTCGACCTCAAAGTCTGGCCCCAGAGAAGGGAATGTGAAGTCTTATTGTTTTGACCTTAACAAGTTTTCATTTAAAATGTAGGATCTGACTTTTTCACTTACCAGAGAATTTAGAGTTCTTTGGAAGCGTTCGTTTACAATCACGGGGGCCTGTCCCGTGGCAAGCTCCTCATTTGCTCAGCCTTTAACTTTGGCAGTTGGCATCATTATCACTGTTATCATTATTGTCATTATTAATATCTAAGATGATGACCGTAATTATCCAAGATTGAAAATACGGCATATCGTGACACATAAAACCACAAATTTATACAGCGGTTAAATTGGTAAAAGATTATTCACATACAAAATTATTCACAAAATTATTTACTGGCACAATTCCTTTGAGCGACAAGCGTTCCAGAAGCATTTAAAATATGTTATATTGCTGTTTTTAAAAAGCTTTGTGGTTTCTTTGTCAGAGGTGAGCAGAGTGCCCCCCCCCCTTGGAACTGTTTCCTAAAGAAAGAGTCCTCCGCTTTCATTTTTGGGGGGTAGGTTTAACCGGAAGTGGGTCAGAGCCGGCATCTGATATGTACCTCCTTGCATGGCAGGCGAGCTAAGTAAATGTGGGTGGGGACACTATAAGGCACCTTGCTGGCAGAGCCCCAGCCACCAGCCCAGGTCAGGTGCTGAATGCTCCTGTCATCTGCCCTCTGTTTTCACCACGAAAGCCAGGCTGCCTCTCCACCGTCCATCTGTACCACTGGCTCGAGGTTCTGGCGTTTTCCTAAGCCACAGTTTTGCCAACCCCCGTCTTTTTCCAAGTTCCTTCTCCATCCCTGCCTTCGAGCCATTTTCTCATTCTCTGAATCGGTGGCTTTGAATCTGAGCCCACACCAAGGTTTCTGGCTACATCTGGCCGGAGGGCTCTTCCCGAGTCTTAGAGGCACCCGTGCCCAGCCCAGGACCCTTCCTCTTCCGGCTGTAGCCTACTTTCTAAGCCAAGTGCTTTCTCCTTTCTCATCTCTCCATCAAGTCCCCTCTTGCCAAGTTAGATGGCTTTGAACCCAAAACAGCTTTATATAATAGCAAAGAAAGTGTTAAAAGTAAGTAACTCATGCGAAGGGTTTGAGGGTTGTGGTCAAGGCAGGAAGATGCTTGAGAGATGTAAATCAGATGCCTTCTGTGGAATGCCAGGCCTGGGTTTGTTTCATGCAATTAAACAGCTTTATTTATTCTCTGCTCCTTGTGACTGTGTCAATATCAATATCCAAATATCTGGCTCTTTCTTGGAAATCACAGCACAAGTTCGCATGTGTTGACAATTGGCAAAACTCCATACTTTTTCAGCATCCACCATGATAGGAAAGAATTCTCAGGAGAGAGACTAGAGATCTCTGTTTATGTGGGTGCCCAAGATGAGAGGTTTCTGGTTCAGTGGTAAAATTCTTGTCTGGTCCACTTGGAACCTTGGAATTCAGTCCTGCCTGGTACCCAGCCATTTTCAAGGCCCAGATGTTGTCACTGAAAGATCTTACAGTGAGTTGTGTTGTTTCCTCCACAGGACAGTTCCTCTGTCATTCAGTTCATGACCCGCGCCAAGGTGAAGGTGGACCCTGCCCTACGGGTGGTGGAGATAGCCAACGGGAACCCAGAAGAGATGACGGTGAGTCAGCCCTCCCTGGTCCAGCCCTCCTCAGAGGGTGAGAGAATTTGGGTGACTTGCTGCTGGCATTTGAGGTTAAAGATGGTTTCTGAGCCAAGGTGTAGGCTTTATGGTAGGCCCAAGACCATGCCTGTCTTGGCGTCCAGGCCCCCATGGAGAACTTCTCAGGTCCACTCTCATTGTGATAGCATTGTTCTTTAGGATTCCATCGTTAAATGAAAGTGCCCTGCTGTGACCAGACAAAGGAAAAATAGTCCACAAGTGCCTTTGGCAGGGCTTGGATTTCCACTCCGAAGCCAAGCCTGTTTTTATCTTCCTCAGACTTTTCCCTGAAACCTCTGCCTTCCCAATAAAGTTGCTCCATGGATAAACACCGGATAAAAACAAGTTGTTTGGAAAACTTAAAGAGGTCACATCCAAACTGCCGAATCCTAGAACCTTCTCTTTCATTCTCTACCTACTCCCTGGTTCTCCACAAAGTGCAGTTGGCACACAGGCCTCGGAGACATGGGAGATTGGCAGCAGCCAGGAGACTTAGTGTGGGAGAGGCTGGAGGGGAAGTGTGGCCTTGGAATTTTACTGCCTTTTCCTGTGTTTCAGGAGTGGGGAGAGGAAGCTTTTCCTTTGATACCCACACTCACATCCTAGGCAGATGGAAAGGGGAGACAGCCGTCTATTAACTGATTTTGCCCACGATGCTCCCTGTTAGCATCTCCTTTCCTGGAATTTTCTTTCTCTCAAGGGTGACTTTACCCCTTCTGAGACACACTGACAGAAGTGGCGAGGTGATACGGATTATTTACTTACAGAGAAAAGATTGTGCACTTATTTTCTGGTAACAGAAAATGTAGAGACACCACATGTCTAACTGTTAGGTTGGGGTCGGACCAAAGCCCACTCTTACAAGACCCCGGTTGGGAAGGATTCATGTAGAAAATAAGTCTTTGGGGACCTCAGTGAAATCTCAGTCATGCTCCTGTGTGTGGTGAGCAGGAGGCGAGAACATTGGCCGGGACAGAGTGAATAGGAACCTACAAATGGGCCAGGATGGGATGCTAAAGATGCACCCGGGCCTGGGCCTGGGCCTGCCGCGCTCAGTGCGAGGAAGGGCTGGCCGGGGTACAGCTTGCCTGCTCTGCCCCCGCTGAGGATTTGTCCAAGCAGTCACCTCACTAACAGGAACGGAATGGAATGAAGTGGAAAGATGCTGGAGTCCTTTGCTACCAAGAGTCAGCATTCCTGGCTATTTCGCTGCTAACTCGTACCTTCGCCCGGGAAGTGAAGGAGAGTGGGGCTTCATGCTCGTAGCCATAGCTCTGGCTTCAAGGTTTTATAGAATGAAACATGTGCCCACCATGAGAGGTCTGGAATATTCTCATAGACCACGGAGTTCTCAGTTAAGAGCTCACGGAGGTGATTAACACGTTTCCTAAAGGTGGAATCCCTCGTGTAACTGGAAAAAAAGTAATTTAAATATATATATATATCACCGGGAACGTTGCTTTTAGAGCACTGAGCTGCGGGATCCAGGAAGACACTGCTTAACATCCCATCACTGGCTTCTGAGTCATCTGCACACCCCCAAAATACCACTTCCATTAATTACTGTTTCATTTCGAGCACCGTAGTGATATTTTCATTATCAGGAGTTCTTTGGAAGAAGCTCTCATTTCAAACTGATTTTTTTCAGTACTTCCAAGAAAAAAAGTAACACCCATAGTAACATAACCCCGCAATGTCCCCTTCTTCCTCCTTTTCGTGACTTTGCCTTTTCAATCCATGAGCTCAGATGAAGTGCTACAATCTGTTCTCAACTTTCCTGGCAGAAAAAAAAAGAAAACGTTTCTGAGTAGGAAGGTTTGCCTTTTAGAACAAACACGTTCTTCCCTGCATGATTCTTCTGAATGCCTGGCTTTCTGTCAACTATTCGTGAGGGTGGCCACCAAATTTAAATTAAGGAAAATGTCACAAGATTTTAGATTAGGCACCGAATTTTCTGGCCTTGGAATGAACAGGAAATGTACTTGCAGCTGTTTTAGAGCAGCGTTTGGGTGAAAAAAATCATATTTTTAACCATCTCAAGTGTACATGGTGGTAAACTTAACTGATAGGGAAATCAAATAATTTTCCTATGACTCTTTGTATCTTTTATTTTTATACCATGGAATGAGTAGTGCTTTACAGAGCATTTGGGTGAAGACCTATAAATATGTCTTGAGGCATTTGCCCTGTTTATTAATAAATAGCTCTAGGGGTACTTTCCACTTAAGGTGTTAGCATGTGTCTGAGACCAATCACACCAAGCTTACCTGGCTTTGCATAGATCCAAACCTGAGAATTCCAGGTAAGACCTAAGAGACTGCAATCGGTGCCAATAATATGTTGAACTTCCTATTCTATTCAACCCAGTTCTTCCTTTTCAGGGGAAGTTGCCAATAACTGGCGGTAGAAGCTCCCCCAGGGCAAACCAAGGCTCCACAGAATCAGCTCTGCTACCGCGAGCCACTCCCTCCTCAGGCTGGATGAGGCGCTTGCAGGAATTACATAGCAAATCCATCTTACTGATATTTTAAAATAGTGGAAAATGTGAGCAACACATAAATCCCCATGCTAGGCTGCTAAAAAGTGACAAACGTCTCTGCCATGTGCTCCTCTAACGCTAAGGGTTGATATCGGGCCAGCCGACCCCTGGGTCTTCTGAGGGCTCCTGTCTGAGCCAGAAACCTCGTTCAACAGTTTAGACCGTGGTGTTGGTGGTAACTGCCTGGGCAAGCTGCAGCCTGAAGGAGGGAATGTGAAAATCTTTGTCCAAAGATGGTTGAGGGGCATTTGTGTTTTTTGCTTTGTTTTGTTTTAAGAAATAATGTACTCGAACGAGCGATGCTTCCTTGCTGATTTGCTAGGGCAAATGCTAGGGGCCCTTCACCTTCTGCCATGGTGCCATGGGAACCATGTGTCCAGAGAGGCCTTCCCCTCCCTCACCCAGCCCGACTGCCATCAGCGTTCCTCACCCTGCAGACGGGAAGACGGGTCATAGTTTTAGCAAGTCCCTGGAGACTCCACTGTGCCTTCCCTGGGTTTGAACCACTAAGCTTCTTCCTCTAGTGAACACAGGGCGTCTGACACATGGGCAGAAGAAATGACTTTCCTAAGATCTCCCAGTGACCAAACCGAGGGCAGTGTCCAGAACTCTTGACTCCCAGCCTGGTGCTCCTCCTCTCCCACCCCTGCCCCCAGCCACTCAGTCACGTGGGAGGGCACTGAGCCTTCTTGGATGAAAGGGCCTGATAAGTGCAAAGTCTCCAGTGTAGAAATCATTGTCTGTTAAGACCGCCCAGGTGCCCTTGGAGCCCAGCTCCCTCATAGTGGCCCTGGCTCTCCTCACCCCAGGTGAGGCTTTTCCTTCTCAGTCCAAACCAGGCCCCAGAATGAAGCCCCATGACTGCAGCCACGCTGTCCCCGCTAAATACACCTGCCCTGTCGCGCCCTAACTGATCAAGACGATACGTTCCAGCCTCATTTGCTCTGAAGCCGTTTAGGCTCAGATCCCAATCTTAGCCCTTTCAGGAAGTCAGTCCTCCTGCTTTGGCCTTTTCCTCAGTGCCCAGGGAGCACTGCATCTCTCGTTGGGGATCAGAAAAGCCTGGGTTCACATCCATCTCCCTTGAGTCCTAACTCTGTGACCGTGGGTATCAGGTAAGCTCTGTAAGCCTGTTTCATTATCTATAAACTAGGAAAGCTGCTTTCTACCTCCCGTTTGTTCTCCTCCCTACCATTGCCCTCAATCAAAGATGCCAGTCAGGATACCTCAGCCAGAGGGACATCACCTCACATGGTAAACAAAGATGACACCAGCTATACTGCTTCTTGATGCAAACTTTATCATTTTTACTGTCACCAAGTAGATCGTGACTTGTACTTCACCATTTATATGGTCAATTGCAGTTAAAATTACATTCCACATGGCAAGAGAGTTTTTTCCCCTTGAACCTCAAATTACATTAAGATGTAGGATGAAGAAGACGGTCATTGGAAGGTCACCACTACCCCCATCCTGTACCATTATCGGAAGGTGGTAGGCCATCATCCTGTCCTCACTCACCACCCTACATTTGAGAATTAACAATAACCATAAGGAATTGAGAAAAAGCCCAACATAGTTTGGCCAAAACACATGAGTCGTATTTCCTAACGGTTACCACTTGCGTATTCATTCGATGACTATTTATTGAAGGCTCGCTGAGGGCCAGGCACTGTGCTAGGCACTGGGGATGCAACAGGGAACAAAGTAGACATGGTCCCTGCCCTCCCAGAGCTGATTGAGAGGATGGCAGGTGGTCAACAAGGAAGCAAACAAAGTGTTTTATTTTAAATTGTGGTTAGTTCTATGGGAGTAACCTGCTTTTGACTGAGGGAGTCAAGGAGTATTTCTCCAAGGAAGCCAAGACCTAGAGAGTGAGACGGAATTAGCTTGCCAAGCTGGGGAGGAGTGCCCCAGGTGTGGGGGAAAGCTGTATGGAGACCCGAAAAGCTTGCCATATTCAAGGCTCAAAGCCCAGTGTGGCAGGGACCTGATGAGCAGTGAAGACATCCATGATGGAAGACACAGGCAGGGTCCACGCCATGTAATGCCAAGGGGCAGCTACAAAGGGAAGCCATCGAAAGCTTCTGTTTGGAGCAGGGAATGGCATGATCCTCTGTATATTCTTTAAAAATCACGGGCTACTGTGTGGAGAGTGGCTTGTAGGGGCGAAGGCTGGAAATAAGACGGCTAGTTAGAAGATTGTGACTATCACATGACAAGAAGCGATAGTGACAGAGATGATAGAAATGGACAGGCGGATTTATCTCAGTAAAGGTGTGGCAGTTTGTGCTAGTTTCATGTAGGGAGAATCTGTCCTAAAGTCTTAGGAGGGATCAAGTGACGTCTTGATGCAAAGCCCCTTGCCTGGTGCATCCTCCTGAGCATTCAGTTAATGGTGGCTCTCACTGCATAAAGACCTGGCCAGGGACAAGATGAACCGAATGAAGAATAAGCCTCTCCCTCCCACAAGTCCCCCAGAGCCTTGGTCAGTTCACTCTAAACCAGTAATTTCCAGTCATCGCCATGATTGTCATCATCGTTGTTTTTTTAAACAAGAGAACCCATATCTAAATTGAAATATGCTTTAGTCAAATCAGAGGTGGGGTTCCTGGGACTCCCCCAGTTTTTATCTCCATTCTCCCTTGATAGGCTCTGCACCCCCTCACTGAACCCCTGGATTCCAGGGAGCCCAAGACTCACGGCTACAGAAGGTTGTATTTTAGGACAAGGCTGTTGTCCAGTTTGTCAGATATTTTTACTAGACAATGAATCGGATCCCCCATAACTAGAAACAAGAAAAAATTTTTGCCCTCACGACTTCCACAGCACCAGCTAGTGCACACTGCACACACACACACACGAGCACACGCACACACATGCCCACAGCACTGTGGCTGTATGCCGAGAATGCCTATGCCAAAGAGGTTAGGACAGGCTGCATGGGAAGAGTGACCACTAAACAAGGGCTCGGGGAATCTCCTAAGTGCACAGGGGGAGTTCAGGCATCACAGGTGAAGTCAGTGCTGTCTTAGGTGAGATCATCAGGAAGCAGACTCCAAGAATAGGATGCTATGTATAAGCAGTTTACTCAGGAAGTGCTCCTGGTGAGACCAGGGCAAAAGTGGAGAGACAGAATAGGGAAAGGGAAGAAGGGATGTGAGGGTGAAATCTCGGCCTGATTTAATGGGGAACTCTGGAGCACCTGAAGCAATTGAGCTGGGCCGTCAAGATCCTGTATCTGTCTGTCATTAGCTGGGGGCTGCCCCAGACAGTAAGCCCCGAGGTACTTTACCCACTTCTGCTGCATCTGGGGGAACATGGCCTCTAAAAAATGCCATCCAGAAGAAGTGGAAGCATGCAAAAGCTGGAAATTAGCACCTCGAACTGATAGAGGGACCCGAAGGAATCTGGGCAGAGAACCAACAGTGTCTGACACAGGTGGAAGTGGTCTCTGCTCAGATGTTGGGTGCTCTGCTCAGCGTGCACTCCCATACCCTACGGGGCCTAATGACTTCACTGTTTCAGGTTCAGTTCCTGTGCTTTGCTAGGTAGGCATTTGATGTGATTATCTCTTATCACTCTCATATTACTCCTGGGAACTCGGTGTAATTACTCTTATTTTTCTGTTGAGGAAATTGAGGCTCCAGAAGGTGAGGGGGCTACCAGCCTGAGGTGCCACAGCTTGTCAGTGGAAGAGCCAGGCCTGGCTGCCAGGTCTGCTTGTTTGCAAGCCCCGCGTCTTCCCTAATCCTTTGTTCCCTTGACCTGTGCTGTCCGGTTGCCCTGCACCCACATGCAGTGAGAGCACCATTGGGAGCAGGTGGTAGGAATCAGTCTTGGGTGGTAAACAGCTGGCCCTCTGCCTTAGGAGCGTCCCTTGGCTCTGGTGGCCTCAGAAGCACATCATGTTCAGACTTAGCAGTCTGTTGATTCTGGAATGCTCTCCGTTGTGGCCTGGATCCTAATCAGGTGCAAGCTGCTCATCCCGAGGAGAATTAGCGCTCTTCAAGGACCCTGCATGGCTTGTGTGAATGAGCTGCTTTCTCCCCCTGCCTTTAAAGACAGGTCCTGAGAGCCATCAGGAGTAGTAGGTACAAAACCTCTCAGCACAGTGTCAGCCCTTAGTACGTTCTCAACAAATGTGACCCATTATTAGCAACAAAAGAGCGAGCACCAGCCCAGCTCATCCCTCTGCAAATTCTAAGACCTAGGAATTCCTGGAACCCAGAAGGCATAGGTGTGGTTGATATCTCCATTTATCACAGCACAAACTTACAGCTTTGGTCTTGCCAAATGCCCAGTTTATTTTCTGTTCATTGATGTCCTCTCTACCAGGCTCCCTGCTCCCTCCAGCCAGTGTGCTCTCTGAAGGCTGAGTACTGAGAGCCCTTTGAGACATGGCAGCCCTGAGAATATTCTCCCAGTGCCCGTAACCCTCCTCTCCCCCACACCTCCACACGCTGTAATCGGAAGCAGGTGAAAATGTCTTTTCATTGTCCCAGATGCTCTTCTCTTTCCACTTTTTACTTTACATAAATCACTTCCCTCTGTGAGATGTGTGTAATGTTGACTGCAGAGAGCATCTTGCTGTTGTATTGACTTTTAGCCGGTTCACCCTCCCCTAGGGTGCAGAGGTGGCACTAACTGAACTGTCCCCTCAGTACTGGAAGCCCTCTGCCCAGCAGAGGTCTGGGCCAGGTGTACCCCATTATGGCCATGTCTTCAGGCCTTCAGGAGATGTGAGCATTTCCGCCTCTGACATTAGGCATATTTGCGATGATCAGAACAGAGAAGTTTCCAGAAACACAGAAGTGAATAATCAGGCACTGTAGTTTAAGTTCACCAGCTCCCTCAGACTGGAAGTTGGCTCCTAGTCATTTGCTGACGCCAGCTTGCCAACTTCAGGTGCATTAAAGTATAGAGCAGCAGGCAAGATGCCCAGGGACTGGGCTATGCCATCGCCCCAGCCTCTTGTCTGTCCTCTGCAGAGGCTCTATTGAGGCTGATCCTCATGCTCCTCATTGGCTTGTGTTTTATTAGCATCCAACACATAAGCCCTTCAGCTTCCGTCTGCAGCCATGCCTCATCCATCCCTTCACTGGTCAAACCCCACCTTTCCCATCTCTCAGCCTCCTACCAGCTTCTAAAAGCAACAGACAGACTTCCCCTCATCCCCATTCTTTTTTCTCTCTTCATACTGGAAATGTGGATCTCCCCTGGGAAAACCACTTCCCCTGCAACCCTCTTACTAGGGCTGTTTGTTCCTTGAACCCCCACATAAAGTTTGCCCTTATCTGTATTCATTTCGCAGCTAGAGTACTCTTTACAAAAAGCAAACCATGTCACTCCCCTGGTTGAAACCCTCCATGGGCCTCTCATTTCTCTTAAGATAAAGCATATAATTCTTAACGCGGCCACTAGTCCTTCTTGTTTCTCCAGACTCATCTAAAACATGTCCCTCTGGCTTCTAGTTCATGTGTTTTCTGTGACTGTACTGTCTGCTGGCAGTGTCTCACCCCTGCCAAGCTCACCCTTGCCAAGCTCATCCCTGCCACGGGGATTTGGCACATGCTGTTCCTTCTCCTGGGAATGATGTTCCCTCTTTGACGCATTAACTTGTGTTTATCTTTTAACTCGCAACTCAAGCAGTTCACCAAAGATCTCTTTCTGACTGCCAAGCCTGTCTCAGTCTTTTATAACCATGAATCTCTCCCTTGGGGCACTTTCCGGAGTTACAATTTTGCATTTATGTGTCTAATCGGCCAGCATTCTATACGAGCTAAAAGCTTCGTGAGGGCAAAGACTGCCCATTTTATTCATCTATGAGTCCCCCAGTTCTTGGCAATAGTAGATGCTACACTCGTCAAATGGATGGATGGACAGGTGGGTGGGTGGATGGGCAGATGGATGGATGGATGGATGACCAGGACTCTTCCCCCAAAGAAATAACATTTGCAGATACGATTTTGAAGTAGGAGAGAAACACACTCAGAGACTCCAGCTTCAAATCCCATCATCTCTTTTGTTATAGACTGAATCATATCCATGCTTCATCTAACATTATGACAGGAAGGACATTGACTTTATTAATTTGTGCATTCATCACATAATGAATCACTAACTCGGTAGCAGAAGAACATGCATTCAAACCCTTGTTTTACTAGAAGTCACAGTTTGCTGGAGTCTATAGACAGGAAGATACATCATTACTTTTCAGAATAAAAAGGACTTAGAACTGGGACTTTGAAGTGCTCACTATGGTTTTAAAAGTAAGCTCTGTGGAGCTCTAGGTTTCTTGAGTTGGTTTGGGGCTGCTGGGGCTGCGGTAGTGGGGGACAGGCTTGGGAAGGGGGCTAAGCAGGTGGGGCTCTGACTGCCCACCTGCTTTACAGCCAGAGTCTCCACTTTTTTCCGTTTTATATACTGGGATGCTACAGTAGGTTTTCTCTGCTAAAAGAAGTTGAAAATGGCCATATTTCTGAAAGCTCAGAAAATGGTTAATCTGGCTGAAAAGAGGAGTGAGCAGGGCAGGCTTCTTGGAAGAGGAGGTGTTAGAGCAGAGTCTCTCTCTTTTTTATTTTTAACTTGACTTTAAATGCTCAGTTAAAAATTTTTTGATGATAAAAAGTGGAAAAGAGAAAAAAAATACCCATAATCTCAGAAACTGCTTATTTACTTATAGAATTTCCTACTATTTTCCTGCAAAGCTGAAGTTGTCTATTAAATTGATATCCTGATTTTTTCCCTTAACATTATAATATTTATTATTTTTCCCATGTTACAATCATGTTTTCAAAAGTATTTATAACTTGGAAATTAGGCAAAAGGATGACATCTTTTCAGGGGCATCCTGGAACGCTCTCTAGCCCCTTTCTACTCAGGTATGATCCATGGACCAGCAGCATGTGCATCACCAGGGACGTACTTGGCTTGTGGAATCTTAGGCCCCAACCCAGACTCGCTGACTCAGAATCTGCCTTGTATCCATGTGATTCTTGCACACCTTAAAATTTGAGAACAGCCTGTGGTTCCACAGGCTGCCTAATTCTCGAGGGCCCAGCTTCTGTGAAGTTACATATTAACCTGTCGAGGACTGGTAAGTTATAAATGACTTTTGCCAGAAAAGATGACAGTGATTTCTGTCTGGCAGAAAATAAAATCCCAAAGGTTATACAGTTTATTGCCTTCTTGAGTATTAACCAGTTGTGCATCTGATTTCAGAATTCTTTTTTTTTTTCCTGTGACTACACATATGTTCAGATCCTTCTTTGAACTAGCTTTACTATCTTGCTTATTCCTTCAGTAATGAATTAAATAAGTCTTTAACACGTGTTCACTGTATTTTTATGTGGGAGTCATGTTTTAACTTTTTGCAAATCATTCTTTGACAGCCAGATTTATTATCATCATATTTCATTTTGTGATTGATCATCACCAATATAAATAATTCTGTAGTGAACATCTTCGAACTTAAAACTTTTTCTGTATGTTATGTTTCTTGGCTTTGGGTAAATTTTCAAGTCTAGAATTACTGGATCAAAGGGTAGGAACATTTTTAAGATCAGCAATATTGGAGTTTATCAAATAGGCAAGAGCAGAAGAGTATTTCAGGTGGTAAAAAGCAACATCTTCGAGGCAAAAGACCACAGGTCTCCCAGGGACATAACTCCAACTAACCGGAATGTGAATGAATCCATGTCCTGCGAGGGGGTAAAAAGGTAGGAAGGAGATCAGATTGTAGGGAGCCCGGTACCCTGAATTATATACTCAGTATGAAGAGAAGCCATCGACAGTATAAGCTGAGAAAACGACGAGACGAGACCTGTGTTTACAAAGGTCACAGGAGGGAGGCCTCTCCAAGTTTCCTGAAATTGTGCTGGTGAGAGGAGACCAGACCTGAACTGGATATGGAAGCATGAGGACGGAGAAAAAAGATGTTTAGAGAGCGGGGCTTGACCAAGTTCACCAGCTCGTCGATGGTGGATACAGCCCCGCGTGTTAGCGCTCCTTGACTCTCGCCGTAGTCCATGCCGCTGCTCCTTCCTTGGTGCGTTTCTCCATGATGTGACTTCTTAGAACCGTAGGGTGCCAGTAGCGATGGCGCTAATAGGAGCTCCTCCATGTGTCAAGGGTGGGCTCTGCCAGCTGCCATGCTGGGGGTCTGCCCGCATTGTCCCCTTGAATTCCCTGGGGAGGTGCTCAGAGCATGAGAAAAAGGAAGCTCAGAGAGGTGAAGAACCTTGCCCAGAGTCACACAGCTACTGAGTATATGCCACAGAGAGTCCTCACTTCCATTCCTAGGGTGACTACAGTGGTTTGCTGGCATTTCTATTTCATTTGTCTCCATGTAGGAAGGAACGGTTTCTGCTCTAGTTCATGCCAGGTGTCAAGCCCGGACTATGCTCCATCATGCTATGGACACTCCCAGTGGGGAACATTCTCACTTTCGCTATGCCTCCTAGGTGGTCTTCGAGGCCTTGCACAACCTGGAGCCCCGTGGCTACGTCGTGGGATGGATCATCGCCATAAGTCTGCTGGTGGGAATCCTCATCTTCCTGCTGCTGGCCGTGCTGCTCTGGAAGGTGAGTGTGGCGACGCAGGTCCCCATGGAGCCCCCACCTGTGGACGCCCAGCCCTCCTACCTCACCAGGGTTAGAGATTCTTTGGAAGAGCATTCCTGTTGGAACTTCCTTCACGGCGCAGGTACAGCACGCAGAGGGCAGGGTCCCCTTTGAGCAGCGAACGCAATCTTGGCTCCTTTCGAGGCCCTTCACAGCTGAGGATTGAACTAGTTTAGAGGGAGAGCAAAAGGCTCCTTCTGCCTTTTTCTTGCCTTCCCACCACTCCTAGGAAGGTGGGAGCCTAACTCCAAAACAGAAGGGTGGGGAGTAACAGTTGGGACTCGAGTGGTTCACCATTTACCTAGGGAGAAACAAACAAACAAAAAAAAACAAGAGAAGGAACCACAGAACAATGCTGTTCCCCTTCCCCATGTGGAATATGAGAAAGTTTTCTGCCCAGACAACTCGGGTAACGGTGATAGGCTCCGCGAGTCCTGCCTGGGGGCTGCAGGGTAAGTTCTCCTGCCCCGCAGAGGTGCATTGGGAGGCGACCCCAGGTGCACGTTCGCCCCGCCTCCTTCACCAGGGAACACTTGCTCATCCTTTGTATCTTGCCTCTCGTCACTTTCTCCAGGAGAAAGGGGCGTCCTCACCCCCAGGTCTAGGATTGTGTCTTTGTTTCACACTCTTCTCTCAGAGTTCTGGAGGCCTCTGTGTTCATCAGTGAGGGTGTCAGCCATTATCTGATGAAGGTCTCTCTCCCATGGAAGATCTGTTCCCGTTTTCACTGTGCCCCAGCTTCGGGAAGGGCACTGGGGACCGTAGCTGGGGCTTCCTGATATTTTAGCTCTGCTTTTCCAGTGTTCCAGGTTTCAGATGTAGAGGGAAACAGCTTCTATTATTTTGAGGGATGTTTTAAATTCAAATAATTAATTTCTTTGGGATTACGAAATAACTTGTATTTATGGATCAAACAGAGTAACATATTAATAAGAAAAATTAGTTTCATTTATTGGTAGTAACATATCAATGAGTAAAACATTCAGGAATTCACATCCCAGAAATAATCGTGGTGAGCACAATGTTGTCTCTTCTTGATCTTTTTTTTTTTTTCTGCGAAATAGATATAGATCAGGCATTCTCATAGTACCTCCTTATTTTTGAGTAGTATATTAAATTTTCCGATAATATACTTGATATGTTTTCAGGTGCAGTACCACTAAAATTAAAGCAATGGGTTCAATTATTAATCTGAAAAAATATATAATAAATACACTTTAAGAAGTCTAGAAACACAGGAAAAATATTTTACATTTTTCAGACTGGCAGTTGGACTGATTGCTTTAAATTTAGAGATACTTCACCTGAAAAAGTGTCTGGAAGTTGAACAAAACTATATTGAGCATATTACTTGAAGATAAGTTTATCCTGTGTTCGTGCTTTCGCAGCCGAGGTTTCCCTGAACACAATATCGTGCACATCCTTTGTGCTGTTAAAACTCGTTTCCAGCGCTGTCTTCAGGCTGCAGGAGTCACATTACTCGCCCAGTCCCCTGATGTTGGAATTTAGGTGGCTCCTGGGTTCACTTCTTTCAACAGTGCCAAAGTGAATATCCTTGGAGCCAAATATCTGTACAATCCTTCATTGTGTGCTTAAGACAAAATCCTAGAAATGGAATTAATGAGTCAAAAGAAATGCATATTTTAAATCTTTTATTGCATATTGCCAGTTGCCCTCCAGATAGGTTATTCCAATTCACCCTCCCACAAATGGTGTGTCAAAGTGCCATTTCCTGTGTATTTGCCAGGAGTGGATATTACTTTTCTTTTTTTTTTTCTAATAATCTGCCAATTTGTTGTTTGTTTAATCTTTGTGGCCGGATAGATTCTTAATTCTTCCTTTAATTCTTCCTTTTCTCTAAATCCTTTAAATCCTTCCGGCTGAGACAGCCTTTGGTCTGTGGGTGGAGAACAAAGCCAGCTCAGTATTTGGGATCTGAAAAGACAGTAAGAGCTTTGGGGGGTGTATGTGTGTGTCTGTGTGTGTGTCTGTGTGTGTCTCTATGTCTGTGTGTGTGTAATACCAACAAAATACAGAAATTTATTTTTCGTAGTGTTGGAGGCTGAAAGTCAAAGACCAAAGTATCAGCAAGGTTGATTCCTTCTGAGGCCTCTTTCCTTGACTGGCAGATGGCCAAATTCGTGTCCATGTTGTGTGTCTGTGTGTGTGTATCTGTGTGTGTGTGTCTGTCTGTGTGTGTGTGTCTATGTCTATGTGTGTGTCTGTGTGTGTGTGTGTGTGTGTGTGTCTGTTCCTTCTGCCTCGAGATGAGAGGAAATGCTGTCCTCCATGGTTGCATACATGGGACCGGACAAGGACACGGAGTGGGGAGATGGTGACTGTGCCCCACATTCTGTCATGGCTCGGATGCCCTCCTTCTGGCCACCCCACTTGGCTCTGCTGTGCAAGGGTGTCCCATCTCCTGAGAACGTGCTTTCACCTGCCATTTGCTTAGCTTGGCTTTTGTTGTGTTTGTTTAAAGAATGTGGTTGTGGGAGGTGGCTGTCATCGGGTAGCCAGGACCCTGAGGTCACCCAGTTCTGTGTGATTCAAAGAGCCAGGACTTGTGAAGGCAGACATCACCCCCTGCCACAGACTGGGTGAGAGAGCAGAGTGGTGGCACTCGAGGGGCCTTAACCTAAACAAGGTCTTGCCATTGCTAAGAAGGTAAGAAAAGCATCTAAAAACGTTTTTGAGGGAGCTGTTGAATAACGTCATGTGGGCCAAAACAGCTCATCATCCAAGAGCAATGTTTCATTTCAACTAACAGTTATTGGACCCTTGCTTTCAACCACACCAGGCTCGGCACCCAGAAGCAACAGTGACTGTGACTCTTCCCTGCCCTTGAATGCCTCGCCATTGAGCACACAGACCTGTAAACATAGTTGAAGGTGGTGAGGCCTGTGCAGGAACTTCTCCGGAAGCTGAGAAGAAGACATCGTTAATCCCCCGACCCTTGCACCGTAAAACGAAAAGGCCGTAGAGTACCATGTGGTAGATGAGGGCACGGGCTTTACAAGCTGACAGCTGTGTGGCCTTGGGAGAGTCACTTACTGTCTGTGACCCTCAGTTTCCTCCTCTGTAAAATAGAAACAATAGCACCTAGCTTGAAGTGGAGAGGTAACAGGCAGAATGCTTAGCCCTGCCCTTGACACATAGACAACCCCCGGAAAAGTCAGAGGACATTTCGCAAAGGAGGTATCATTCAAATCTGACCTTGGTTTGGTTTGAGTTTTCCATGGGCGGAAGGGCAAATGGATATTTCATACAGAGGGAAGAGGCGGAGAGAAAATAAGCAGGGTTTGTGGGGAGCAGCTTGTGAGGTGTGTCAAGGGAGGGCAGTCCGTGACCCACAATGAGATCACCTGCCTCGGCTGCTGATCAGAAGAAAGGCGGAAGCACAGGGGTCTGTAAGCGGAGCAGTGGTGCCACCAGGTCTGCCTGAAGAGGGAAATCCGGGGACAGGATGGGGCGAGGTCAGTCGCCATGGGTCTGCAGAGCTGGGGACCAAGTTCAAACAGGCAGGATTTGTTGACTGGTTGGGCTTGAGAGATCAGGAAAGAGAAAAAGTAGCAGTCTCTCGCTGTTTTTAGCTTAGGCAATGAATGTTTCCTTCAGCCAGGGTAAGGAAGGCAGGGTCTGAAGTCATTTTGGAAGAGGAGGAGTTTGGTGTTGGGCTTTCTGAGTGTGGGTGCCCACAGGAGACTAGACTAGGCTTGACTCACTCCCAGTCACCCTCTCCTAGCAGAGGGAAAGTTGGCAGAATGACGTTCCTGTCACTTCACTAGCCTGGGCAGCTTTCACTCCAGCTTCTATGGCCAAACATACTTATCTTGGGCATCACAGAGGCCATTTTTTTTTTTCAGCTGAAAAAACAACAACAAAAAAAAACAAAAACAAATCTATCCACAGCCACTTAAGCAAGAGAGAGAATTCTGTGGCTGGAGGACACTCAAAGATCCCAAAGGGAATATGTGCTTCCAGACCCAGAAAGTGTCCAAAACCCAAGGCGAGCATTCTCCCTCCTCCCCTCACCCCCTTGCCCTACACAGCCCCTTACCCCTACTTCTCTACACACCGGCGTTATTCTTTTCCATGGCACGCTGGCTTTCTCCACGCTTCCCTACCCCCAGCAGAAAATGGTCGCTCCAGCCGCTCCACATTAACATCTCTGAGATTGCTAGCCACGGATACAGACTGAACAGCCACCTGATTCCCAGTTCTACAAATCTGGGAGGAAGAATCTGATTGGCTCAGCTTAAGTCAAATGTTCACTCTTATCAACTGTGGCTAGAGGCAGGGAGTCGTCTGGGAGAGAATCTGACTGTCCCAGTTTGGGTCACATGATTCCTACTGATCCAAACAGCTGAGGCTAGGGCAGGAAGAAGATGCAAGATGAAGGTTTGGGGTGACGGCGTGAGGGTGGGGGTGAATCCCAGAAAAGAAGGAAATTAGGCAGATACCCCACAGGCTTTCCCCCCAGCAGAGTGTCATGGTTGTTAGCGGTGCCAAAGCTTAAGTTGTAGGCTTTTATATCATACCGGTTAGCTGTTGCTGCCTAACAAACTGCCCCCAAATCAAGTGACTTTAAACAACCATTCCATCACATCTCACAAATATGTGGGTCAGAAATTCGGTAAGCATTTGGCTGACTGATTCTTCTGCTTCCCATGACATTGAGTGGGCTCACTCGGTGGCATTTACCTGGTGGCTAGCTAGACTGGTCTGAAGAGTCCAAGACAGCTTCACTCCCATGCCTAGCACCTTGCTGAGGATGGCTGGGAGTCTGACTCAGCTGAGCCCCTGTCCCTCTCCGTGTAGACCCAGGGCCTCTCCATGTGGCCCTTCCAGCAGAGTGATCTGCCTTGTTACCTGGCGGGAGGCTTCAAGAGAGCATGGTCAAAGCTGCCAGTTCTCTTAAAGGCTGGCCCAGAATTGGCATACCATCATTCCACTATACTCTGTTGGGCAAAGCCATCACATGCCAGCTCTGATTCATAGACCCTGCCTGTCAGCAGGAGGGGTGGCAAAGGGTTTGTGGCCATCCTTTGTCCACCATATTTATGATGTTCAGAAATATAGGCAAAACCTTAATCTCTTCTTTGAAAGTTACTATTGTTTTAAAGTAGGTGAAACCTCATCTGTCTTTCATAATATCATAGATAAAATCACAATTGAACTCCTTTAGGAAAAAGAAAGCGAAGAGTAAACCTTGGTACAGCATGCATGAATGCACTCATCATTCAGAGTGGGCTGTCTCTTCAGACAAAGCTACAGTGCATCAGGGGCTTGGCAGAGGGAGTTTCTTTAGGAAAAATTCTTTCTTAAATGGCTAACTAATTATGATGACTTTATAGGAGGTTGAAAAGGGCAAATGAAATGTAGGATTACTTTGAAAACCTACACATTCCTACAACTTCAACTACAGACTTCTTATCAACTCTAATTCCTGTATGTATAACCTAAGAACGATGCATTACGTGTAGTGACTAGAGATGTAATATCACATTGACGGTCCAGTGCATAGAAGTCTGTCGATTCATAGGCCCGAAGTCCAGCTTAGCATTTGACTGATATGGCAGGTCTTAATGATTCTGGCTTATACTACAGTTCATATACAATTCCTTTTAGTCCTTTCAAAAGGAAAGCCACCGAGTGGTACCCAGTTGCCACTGCTAACCAGGAAACACATCGTCACTAGGGCCTCTGAAGATAGGTAGGCAACCTCGAATCCTCTTCCTTTTATAGAGCCACATACTTTGAAGTTCCCTTAAGAGTAGCTCCTGATACCGCTACCTATGGTCGTTTGTCATTGCCTTCAGCTCATGAGCCAAAATAATCATTTCCAAAAACGTGTCCCATAAACACAAATCGTGGCATGGTACTGATAATGGAACAAAGCAGTTGGCTGTGCTTATACATTCTTTCAAAGTCAGGCCTTCAGGTCAGCATGCTTTACACTTGCCAGATGACCAGTGCCCTCAGCAAACTGTACTGTGTCCTTACTAGATGACAGGCTCTGGGCAAAGGGACAGAGGCGAACAACACAGCCCTCCCTCCATCTTGAAGACCTCTGGGGAAAAGTTAAGTGACCAGAAATGATGGCCGAGCCTAGTACACCTTGCGCGGTGAGCAGGACTTGGCAGACGAAGAAGCCTGTGCCACCAGCTGGCCCTTTGTACGTGTCACTGCGGTGGTGCTAACTCACCGATCATCCACTGTTTATCTAAAATGGAAACCCCTTACACGGTCATCAAAAACTCCATGCTTCCTGCCTGGCGCTTAGCCTCCTCCTCTCTCTCTGATTCTGGGCAGACCCCGGAGCCTTCTAGAAGGTCCTTGGGCTGGCATCTCAGGCACTCTTTCATGCTCGATGGCAGCAGGCCCTGGCTCCAATGCAAAATCCACAATGAGGGCCCCGAGCTAACCAGACCCTTCTTCAAATACTGAAATGGATCCTAATCGGCTTTCCCAAAGCCGGGATGTTAGCAGACACTGGGAGCCATAATTTAAACTTTATGTGCGAGAATTACAGTAGCCTGCCAAACCACCACACAGGAAGAAATCTTTGAAATGTGAGACTCTCTTAAGGGAGAAAAATCCAAATGAGTCTCCTCTCCTTTCCTTTACCTCCCGACTGGGTTCGAAGCTGCCTGGGCCTGGTCCCTCTTCGAGATGATCATGAAGGCCTGTTTATAAGAGAAAGTGTAATTGTTCAGAAGTACGGTAGGGGTAACAACTTTGGATGTGACTTGTACCCTTGAAGAGTGCTTTCAGCTCAGTAAGCAAGGCTTTGACTCAAGTGGTAAGAGAACGGAGAAGCTGGGATGTCTTTCATTTGGAAGAAAAAGCCTCCTTTGGGGCCCCAGGCAACTCCCACCCTCTCCCCACTCCCTCGTGCAATTTGCCAAAACACACAGGCCACCACTCAGTGATGGAGGAAAACTCTGCATCACCCCCTTCCTCCCCACTGCTTTCAGCCAAGGAACCTTTCCCCTCTCTCTCGTTTCCCCCTTTGTAAGCTGAGATGGCTTAGAGCAGAGGGCAGTGCCATTGCCTTGCCAGCCCTGTGACCAGTCCTTCTCAAAAGACCCGGGACCTGCTGGCTCCTTCCCTATACAAGAGGTAGGCAGCGGAGTGTGTTGTCGACCCTCTGAAAAGGCCCGCCTCGAACCCTCAGCTGGGGCTGTTCCAAGAGCTTGCTGCTTTACGGCTGGCTTTGGGCTCCTAGTTTTTGAGAGCATTACTTCTGACCTCCAGCAGAAATACTTGTTTATTTTTCACAGAAAAATAAATCTGTGAAATGGCTTAGTGAATACGTAAGGTTTGGAGGCCCCTCCAGGATCACTGGGGTTATCACCTCCCCTCCAACCATGCTGTGAGAAGCCATCCCTGCTTCTCCTCCAAAGAAATAGAAAATGCGCAGACACACACGCACGTGTGCATATGTGTGTGTACACACACACGAACACCCTTCACACTGTCTCAAAACCGTGTGCCAGAGACACTCCGTGGGGACTTATTTATGTTTGCAAGTAAATATTAGGCTGACGTTTGCATGGTCGACATCTCGAGACAGAGACATGCTATGTAAATAGTCAAGAAACAGAAGAGACCCATAAACAAGAGGCCCTGAGCTCATCCAAACAAGGACTGTGTCCGAGGTCCTTGGAATAGCTGCCCAGAAGGCAACCGAAAGACCAGGGAAGGTGGGGGGTGGGGCTTACACAGGAGGCCAGATGCCACGGAGTCCAGGACAGTTCCTCACCCCAAAGGGGGCTGGGAAGAGGCAGGTGCCCAGGCCAAGACTCCAGAGCCCAGGCCTTATTTCCCCCTAGACCACCTGCTTCCCTAATTACAGCTAGTCAAGGGAAATCTGCTATTTTCCTAGGAATTTTCTGGCAGCTTGTGGATACAAGTGTCTATCAGAAAGTGGTGTGTGGCTGTCAGGAGGGCTCGGGGAGCCGCCCTCTGGGGCTGCAGGCCTCCGGAAGGACTGGCACACACAGCTCCCCCAGCTTTCAGCAGAGCAACTCCTGGCCCGCGTCTCTCCTCCTCCAGGGTTTCCATGAGTGTTTCCTCTGCTGCAGACAGAACCATTATAAACAGGGCCTTGTGCTCCTCAAGCAGCAAAAGAAACCCCAGAAGTTTCCAGAAAAAGTGCAGGAAAACATTGACTCCATTGGATTGGAATTGAGTGTGGGGCTGCTGAGGGTCCAGCTTATACTAAGCTCTAATCATTTCCCAGCATGCTCAGTGCTAGCTCAGCTGGCAGCAAAATCATAGGTTTACCCAGCACTTCTCAAAAATTTTCTCCAAAGTAGCCATGAGCGCTAATGAAAGTGTGAGTATATGCCTAAGGGAGGCCTGATACAGGACAGAAATGTCTTTGAAGTCTTGATTTATCTTAATTTTTAAGAATTTTATAGAAATTGAAATTTCAGTTTCCCTCAAATTTTCAAAAGCTCTTTTGAGAAAAATCGGCACCAGGCAAGGACTCAATGCCTTGTGCCTTCTTCGCCTGAGTCCTGGATACATAGGTATGTGCCCCACAGGCTGCAGTCCCGAGTTTGCTTTTGGGACCAACAAAAAAAGCTGTCATTGTGTTTCAGGGCTGAAAGAGGGCTGAGAATGCCATTGGTCTCTTAGGCAGAGACAAAGACATTGGGGTTTGGAGCCAGAAAAGGACCTACCCTGTAGCCCAAGGGGTAATTAATGGGATCGTCAGCAGTCAGGACCCTGGGTTCCCTATGCCACATCTCTCCCATATGACTCTTCTGAGAAGGTCTGATGGCACTGGGCAGGTCTGGTGCGATACAGTCATTTGGGGGCCATTACTTGGTAAACTCGGAACCTGGGCTTTGGGTTCCATATCAAACGCCAAAACCATGCTCTAAACAACAGCATAAAGGCGATAGTCTCTTTTTCTGAAATAGAATTAGTTCGACCGTATGAGAAAAAAAGTTACTTTGACAGAGCCACCATTGGACTATAGAGCATCTTTGTGCAAACTAGCGAACAGCACCCTGTCCTCCAGAAGCTTTGCTTCCACCTGTCAAAAAAAATTCAGAGATTCTACTGGTTTTGTTAGAAAAAGACACTCTACTGACATCTGCTGGAAAGTACTTATCATACATTTACACACCTGTGATACGTTTGCTGTGAGTGGCACCTCACCACACACACACTTATGTGCAGCTCACAGCCTGCACTACTGTACTCAGCACTTCCTAGCCATGAGAGTGGACTGTTTTAAGAAACGGTCTTTGGCTCCAAAGAAGAAGGACAAATGTCAGTGATACTTCCATCTAGAGACTACACTGAGGTTGTTTCTGGAGCGGGGCTCTTGAGACGCTGCAGGGTTGGAGTGGGGCAGAGAGTTTGTAAGGCTGTTTCCAAGAGCAGCGGGGGAGGTGACTTTAGGACTAGTGCTGACTCCACTCGAGAGAAAAGAGCTTGCTTCTGGGTGCCTGCAGGGGATGACTGCACCTTCACTTTTTGGTAACACACATGACACACGTAAAACATGAGTACACCAGAGCCACATGTGAGAGTAAGTCCTCGATGGGTTGTTTGTGCACTCTGTCAAATCCTTACACTAGCACAGCTATGAGAAAGTGAGCCGACTTTTGTCTTTCTTAGAGGTGAACAAGGAAAGCCTGTTCAGCAAGGCACAGTGATGCTCTTTATATCTAGAACCTGCCAGCTGCCTGTCTGCCACCCTGTGAGTGTTGATTCATTCAGTAAGTCAGGCAAAAATTATGGCGTCCTGTATCAGTTACCTCATGCCACATAACAAGTCACCCCAAAGTCTTGTGGCTTTAAAGCAACAACCATCCGTATAGCCCACAGTTCTCTGAGTTGGACTGAGTTTAACAGGGTGGTTTTCCAGTCTTAGTTGGACCCACACCTCCAGGTGGGTGAGGGTTGGCTGGTCTAGGAGGGTCTCAGCTGGGCAAAAAGCACAAGTCTTGCCTCCAAGGAGTCCTAAGACCATGGGAAGGATGAGAAGGGTGCAGACCGTTAAAATTCTGCTCGATTGGTGTCATGGAGAGATATGTAACTTCTCCGGAATTGAAAGTGAGTAACATGGGCTTGCTGAAACATGACACCATCGGCAGGCAGAGTCGTGTGCTCAAGAGTCTTATTTCCAAATTATATCCAGCCTTGTTTTTATGATTACGTTCTGCTCAGCCCAGAAGGGGCACCTGACATGTTTGTCTGGTCAGCCACATCTCTATCTATGAAGAATGATAGTTCAGGCAATAACTAACTTCTTAGTCAGACATTTCTGTTCAGTCTTGGGTTGCTTTTCCGGCCTTCTGTGCTCTGAGGGCAATGACAAGGACCTTTTTCTAATTATCCAGAACATTAACGTCAAGCCCCTGTTCCAGAGGGGAGAAGGTGGTAGGGATTTCAGGAGAGAAAGTGTCTGTGCGGGGGTATCGGACAGTGGCGTTCTGACAGATGTGGCCTTAAGCTGAGATGAAAACTGCAGAGCTAAAAACACTAGAAACTCCATGTCTGCTCACAAAACTGGCCGTGAGGAGGGAAGCTCAGAACACGAGACCCTTAACCAGTTCTTGTAAGGCAGCTTCTACCTGCAGTCATTCAAACTGCACCACTTCGTTGCCTCCTCTCTGAGCGAACTCTCAGGAGGCCCTTGGCAATGCGAGTGAAGATGTTTCCTGGCATTTCTGTGGGTGGTTCTCATCTCTGGCTACAGTAGAACAATTTCTGACCCCCATTTGCTTTTCCTTCTTTGGGGGAGTTCACATCATCAGGTGGCTGTGGACGCTTGACTCATAAAGGAACGTGAAGACTAATGCACAAGAAACAAAGAGTGAACTGTGCCCGTGAGAGCTGGGTTTGCTTAATGATTTCCTCAGGGCAGGTTTATCTGGGCATTCACTGTTGGCAGCAGACGGTAGAGATGACTAGTCTTGAGCATTTTCAAATGAGACTACGGGAATTATAAGCTCATGACAGTGTGGTACCACAAACCTGCAGTACAGCAGACCTCCCAGCAGCAGACCAAGTGTGTGTGTGTGTCTGAATTCCTCTATTCAAGGGGGTTGAAAGGCAGGATTTGCGGGCAGGTCATTTATTTGAATGGTGACCTCAAGAAACTCTGATCGGAGCAGGGAAGCAAGACAGGGAAGAGAAGGAAGCCGATAAAGGATGTGTCAAGCTGGTTAGCACTGCAGTCAAATTCAACTGGGAAACTGGTTGGACATGCACCTCAGGATTATCTCCCCCAGCGAGAGTGGAGACTGGAGTACACCCAGTCCGGCCAGTCATGCTTAGGGACAAATGCAAGGAGGGATGTCTGACCTTGGAAACAGACACCACTAATGCTGGTGAGCCAAGGGCATGAGATGCTAGGTCACCCTAGGCATGAGAGAGAAGGTCAGCTTTGGGCTACAAAAAATTGCTTAAATATCCGACAGTAAGTGCCTGTGATGACTGCGTGAGAAAAACTAGAAACTTAACATGTGAGAAGCCATAAGACTTCAGTAGGAAAGGTCTGTTCAGAATCAAGCTAATCTGGGTCAGGGTGAGACGCCAGTTCTAGGGGAGTACACGCTGCTGGCTGTGGTGCACTTATAGCATGAGTTTTACAGGTTCGAGAGAAAAATCTAGATGACAGCAAGGTAGAATGCAGACACTTTCAAAAGCCTATTATGTGGGAGCAGCAATTATCAAATTAGTCCACAATGGCTAACATCTCTCAGGACATTAATAGGTTTCTCAAAAGCCAATTAAACTCAGGAAATATCAAGCCCCCAAGTTTCTTCTATTCTTTACTAAGGGTTTATTAGATCCTTTACTGTTCTGCTGTACATTGCAAATCTCTTAAAGAAAGAAGGCAGTATTTTCCAAACTTACGTTGACCATGAAACCCATTTACTCCCAAATACCTTGGAATAACTCTCCGTAACCAGTGTTCCCCAGTCCACAGTTTGAGAAACACTCCACCAGGAGCATTTCAGGAGCAAACAACCATAGGATAGCCCGCAGGAAAGCCATGCGTTTTGACAAGAGGCTCCACGTAATGCTTTTTCTAAAACAGCCAAATCTGAGTTTTCCCAGCTTTCCCTGCACGGTGAGTACAGGGCATGTCCCCTCCTCCGCCAGGCGCCCTGGCAATCAAAACGGCTGATTCTTCAGCATTTCTAACCTGGCTTCTCCTCTCTGCCTTTCAGATGGGCTTCTTTCGCCGAAGGTACAAAGAAATTATTGAAGCTGAGAAGAACCGGAAAGAGAACGAAGACAGTTGGGACTGGGTCGAAAAAAGCCAGTGACCTGCCACACCCGTCACGTGACCCAACCATTTCGCCTGTCGTCCTTGATCTTTGTATCTTCCATATTTGGAAGAAAGAATCTTCTCCAGATTTTTCGGAGGCCCCACTGATGCTGTTCTCGTCCTCATTCTGTCATGCCCAGGCACCAACCTGAGGCAGCCACTTTGGCCAGGTCGCATGACTGGAGCCACCACCACTTCCTTTTAAAGATGAACTCTGAACTTTGGAAAGCAAGCTACGGAGCCGAGCAATATTTATGGATGCAACATGCGTGGTCAACCCTCAGGGGAAAACTGTTACCTAAAAGTATTTTTATAAATATAAGCCTTTTATACTGATTATGTCTTTATATTTGTATCGATGTTTTATTATTTCTATTAAATAGTTATATAATTCACTCAAGCACTGATATCTGGCCTGAAATCTTGGAAACACATGTACATTCATACAAATTTTAAAGGATAAAAATCTTACTGTTCTTTGGAATTTACTGTTAAAATAGACTTGCAGATAAAATAATCTGAAGAAACCTCATGTAACGAATCCACCGAACTGTCAGTGCTGCATATAAACTGGTCGTGGCAGGACCCCTAAGACAT
This sequence comes from Pteropus alecto, assembly GCF_000325575.1. NCBI lineage: Eukaryota > Metazoa > Chordata > Mammalia > Chiroptera > Pteropodidae > Pteropus > Pteropus alecto. The sequence goes on from NW_006431210.1 coordinate 10,357,803, forward strand.
TTCACATCTTTATTGCCTGGAGTCAAGTTTGAAGTCGTGTGCTAAGGAACTCTAAGTTTTTTCATACGTACTTTTCATTGGAAGATTCCCAACAGGAATTTGGATGGAAAAACCTGATTCCTAAACAAGTCTGCTCTGCGTCACCTCTGTACAGCAAACACCCACCCTCCTTCCACTTGGATGAATAGAAGGGAGCTTGGAGCAACTCCAGTCAGTCATCTGGTAAACCTCAATGGCATCTCATCCTGGACATCATGCATCAGAGTCCATGTACCACGAGGACTAAATTAGTGCCCACCGAGCAAAGACTTAGGTCTGAATGCTGTGACGTGTTGCCTTCTCATGGTCATTTGAGTTCAGAGGTCTTCATTTCCCCCATCACTCTTGCCATTCCAGCTAATGATAATTGCAGATTCCTTCCCAGCGATGACTGTCTAAACTGTTCTTATTTTTTAAATAGTATCTTCAGTGGGGTCCCCCAAAAGCAGACCCAAGACAAGGATCTGCGTGCAAGTAACTTATTAAGGAGGTATTTCCAGGGGACGCCAGTAAGGGAGTGAGCGAAACAGGACAGGAAAGGAGAGGAAGCCAGGTAAGGGTGCCATTTCAGGGAAGGTCCCATGGAAGGTGGCTTCAGCCTGGTCCTGCAGGGGAGCTCTGGACGGTAAGCTGTTCTCTCAGATGTCCCAACCTAATGCAAGGGAGCTGAGCTTTCATATTCTTGCACCCAGGGGAGATGTAAACTTTCTGTTCTCAGTTCCTACTGGTGAAACAGTCCCAGTAGCTGAGGGGTAGTCCTCTAAAAGAGAGCTGCAGGTATACCCCCAACATGGGGAGGCCTAGAGAACTGATGCAAAGAGATCTGGGCATAACCCCAACATCTTCCCCTATCTCATGCATGTGTGAATGATGAGTTATGGCCTTCAATATTTAAGCCTTCTGTTTGACAGTGTTTAGTATCAGATACACTGTGCTGCGTGCAGTTTTGAGTGCATCGTGATTTTCTAAAAGGCCAATGAGATGATGGCTGTAGCATGCTCAGCGCTGCAGCTGGCCCAGAGTAAACACTCAGTAACCATTAGCAGCTTTGACTGCTGTTACCACTGCAGGATAACCATCTAATAAGAAAAAAACATGGCTCAGAGCTGGGTCTGACAACCAGTCCTTCATGGCTTATCAGAGCCTGCTCAAGCCCCAGAAAGATACAGATGGCATCAAATGGGAATGAAACAAGAAACAGGATGAAGGGATCTTTGTTATAAGGCCTTGATTACTGGAAGCTCACATGGGGTGGGAAAGGGGGGTTCTGTGAACATTGTTGAAAAGACACGGAACTCAACTTCAGGGGAGACAGGTTTTCTATACAGGTAGCTAATACTTACAAACATGTCTAAAGTTTTGGCCAAATTGTGAGAGTGCTGGACAGTTGCAAACCTAGCATGGAACGTGTCTTTTCGTTTCTGGTTGTGCAGTTGACTCTGATGTAGGAAGATAATAAGTGTATCATGCTTCCCTTCCTGGTGAATATGGGAATAGACAGCAAAAGCCAGAGGGTCAATGGCATGAAGGAAGCTGATCTTAGAATGAAGTTAGGGGTGTTGCGGCTAGCAGAGCGATGGAGGCACAGAGGTAACTCCAGGGCAGATGCAGGCAGGGAAACCAGTTCTCGCTGGGAGTTTGCCTGTGAGTTTTATCAAAAGTAGCATAAGCAGTCTTGAATTGGTTTTAGTCACTCATTTAAAGGATATTTATAGGGCCCCTGCTGTGTATCAAGAACTATACTAACTCCTAGAGGTTCCCCAGAGGACACCACAGGCACATTTTGCCTGAGGGAGGCAAACCTTCCCAAAATGGAGTACAGGGTGTGGATCCTTTTGTGAAATCCCATTTACAGCTTTCTTCTGATGGATTCTTGTTCATTGTGTTATGTTGTCCTTTAATAAATCACCCAGAATTCTTACTTAGGTGGTAGGTTTGGGACAGCTCCAACAGTGGTTTGTCCAAACGCCATTATAGCCACTAACTAGCCTCCTAGAAGGAATGCAGATGCATTGGTGACACTGTGGAAGGGTGACTTTCAGGCCCACAGTTCTTCCAGCCATAGGGGAATGCCTCATTTCAACAAGGACAGGCTCCTGTGGGCAATGTCAGAGCTGGATCCGTTTGCTCTTAGAATGGTAGACAGACCTGAGTAGACCAGGAGATCACTAAGACTTCATGAGGCAGTTTCTGAGAAAATCATTCTTGGCATCCGCAAGAGAACATACTGACTGCCACTCCAAGGACCCATTTGGGAGGGATGGTGCCTCTGCTTGTCCAATCATGCTGAGTAGCAGGTGGGGCTACAGGGATTGGGGAGTTAACCGTTTAGCCCACTGATAGAGGAAGAAGTCCCACACGCTGTCAGTGCTCTCCCAGCTTGGACCGTGCACCAGCCACATCCCAGTTCAGAAGGCCTCAGTAGGCTCTCGGCGCAAGCAGACGGGGTGAGTTGTCGTGTCTGTGTTACTTCTCCAGAATATTCTTTTACGGCTCCACAGTGCATTCAATTTGCTACCCTGCCCGTTTCTGAAGGGTCACTGTGGACTCTGATAAAACATTCTCTTGCACAGCATCCTTTCAGTCTGCTTCAGCTTTTAGTTATGTTTCACTGTGGTTTTAACCAACTGTCAGAAGGATTGAGATGCTTTTTAAATATGAAAAAGGACCTTTGTAGAAACTGAGCAAAAGCATGCCCCCCTTTTTAAAAACGATTCGCTTATGCTCAATTTACCTGGGACTCACCAGTTTGGAACATCCCTAGAGTGAGCCTCGGACCTGTCACAAAGAGACCACGAAGTTTAGGAACAAGGAGGCATTAGAAGGAGTGAGTGGATCCACTGGCTTCACAGTGACTGACGGCACACATCTGGAATCAATTACCGCTGAGGTCACTGAGGCTCTCCCAGTCAGTTCTTCAGGAAAATCCCATCAGCATCACTAGGAATATTTTCAAGTTTGATAAACGTAGAAAATTCAGTAGAAAGTTTTTCTTCACCAAGTCATGTGTAGTCTACGGTCCTTGAGCCAAAGGCAAGGAGATTGAGAACAAACAGAAAACCAGCGGGCCTACTGAAAATATTTGGAACCTGTTTTCAATACAAAGCATAGTGGATCCCTAAAGTGATATACATTGCTGTGTGCTACCTGTTCAACCCTGGCAGAATAATTATTTTAAAGGTTATTCTGCTTTTATTTTTGGATGAGGCATTATGCCCAGGCGAATACAGTTATGCACAGGTTACATATGAAACATCTGGTAAAACCTACCTACACCGGGTTCAAACCTCTGGAAATTTACAGGCACTGTGAAGAACTATAATTTGGGGAAAATGGCCCTTTAGCAGAAGAAAGGCAGAAAATGAGTATATTGGATTATATCATTTTGGAAATGATATAATCCAATATACAGGGCTTTAGTCGATGTTTTCTTCTGCTATACAGAGCAATAATATACACAGTGGAGAATAGTTTCTGAAACAATGGTTGAAGGGAGAATAGAGAGCAAATAGGGTCAAACCATAAACCTTCTAGAATGTTTTCTGATTTTCAGCACATTGTAGGGATAATGAACAAATTTCTCACATGGTGCAATGCTTTACAGCACAATGATTTCAGACTTTTTTAAGGTTGTTTTTTTTTTAATTCTAATGTGCACGGTGTGACTGGCAGAGTGAGTTTCAAAGCTTTAAGAGTTATTAATTGCATGGCAGGCACCCACGCTAACTTCACTTCCAGACCATGACTGATGCATCCATGTACGTTTCCATTGAGGACTTTTGGTGGGAGGGGTGTTCCTCCTCGTGAAGTCACATGTATTAAAAAAAAAAAAATGTCTATGCAGTCACTTCTAACTCACTTGCACTGTTTGGGAAATGCAGGTTTACAAAAATACATGTTTGGAATAAAAAAAAAAAAATGGCTGCAAATGATTCCGGAGTTCGGTCTGAAACGTCTTTGCTAGTAAAGAACTTGAACCTTTTCAGGATGTCGAAGATGAGGTTTCAGTGTAATACAATATGAGCATTAAAGAGCATGTGCAGGTCCATCCACTCATGACTGTGCACATGAACAAACCACTCAGTGGCCATCACCTTCTCTGTGTATCACCTACCCACTCAGGGCCACACCTGGGACCTTGATCCTAAGATAAATGTGCCTAAATTAAATGAAGAGCATTCCTCGTTGTTAGTAGACTGTTTCCACATGCATCCAGCAGTCACTAAGGATTTTCTCAGAAGCTTTTTGGTTGCATTCTTACACATTTACAAACACTATTCTCTTAGAATTTTAATATCCTCCATCTGTCTTGTTATGTTCCTGTTCTTATCTCAAATGTTGTTCATTTGTGTTTTTCTCTTTTTCCCCTCCATGAGACCAACAGAGATATACCTCTTTCATTGGTCTTTTTAAGAATAAGCCTTTGGTTGTACCAATCAAGTCTACTGGTTTTTGCTTTCTATTTCATTAATTACTGCTTTTATTAAAATTAATTTCACTCCCCTATGGTTAAAATTCATACACATACACACCACACAGTATAAAGGAGGTACGAAAATAGACACACCAAGGGGTTAAAAATGGTTGTTTTTAGTAGGTGGAATTGTTGATGTTTTGCTTTGTTTTTTTGTTTGTTCTTGTCTGAATTTTAGTTTTCTACAGTGAGCATACACTTTTGTAACAACAACAAAGCATATGCAAATTATTTTTTAAACAAAATTACATCTGGGAAAGTATGAATGGCTAAGCCAAAAAAGATTCCAAATTGTAGGTCTGGAAAGGAAGAGATCGGTTTGCAGCAAAGAGCACTGATGAGCCTGACACGTAGGACAATGGTCCAGTGAGTGATTTCAAGTGCTGTCATTCCAGATGCTTCCTGGCTTAACAAGACCTGCCACCATCACTAGTGCTAATTAAATACACTTCTCTAAGGTTACCCAACCTGTTCCCCTAAGCCAGAAAAGGCCTGGACGAACTCAAAGTAATCAAAAGATAAAACCTGAAGAGGAAGAGAAATCACCAATTAGCAAAATCTTCCTCCATTCAATCAGGAGTTTTCCAGTCCACCAGATTACTTCTGGTCCTTAAAGTCTGTCTCGTCATTAGGTTACCGTTCTTAGTAATAAAATTAATGTAAGTGCTTACTTATATCTCTGTCTACACTATCAAACTAACTGGCAGCTATCCATCAGCAAAGCCATCTGTCCATGAGATCATGTTTGTTCATTCAGTGTTTATGTCTAAAGTGGATATTAACAAGATATCACCAGCTCTGTACTAAAATCTGATGCCGGGCCGTCTGGGTCTTCTGCCAAACCTCTGTTTTGCCTCAAAGTCTAGTCCAGGTCATTTTATACTTTGATAGAATTCTTCCATAACTGAAAAAAAATCTTAAAAATTAAATCTCAATAGAAGTATAACTACTACCCTTTTAAGACACCAAATAGATGAAGAAGCAGGAGGCATTTTAAAAAGGATCTCCAGGAAACCTTTCTTCTAAGAAATGGCAGATATGGAAAAAATGAAATTCTCTCCAACATCTAATCAGAACCCACCCTATAGGTTAGGAAAATATTTGGCTCCATATAATAGAAAAATCCAAAAGACCAATGGTTTAAACATGATAGAAGTATGTTCCTCATTTACGTAGAAGACCAGAAGTGAGTCATCAAAGTCTGGTATAGAAGCTTCATGGACCATCAGGATCCCAGCTCCAATCTTTCCAGGCATATGGCTTCTATTCTTAAAGTCGCCTCGTGGTCCTAGATGGCTACCAAGGTACCAGCCATTGTGTCTGCATTCTAAGCCAATAGAGGAGGAGGATAAAATGGCACATGCTCTCTCTTTTTAACCAATCTTCCCAGAAGTCCATACAACACTGGCCAGAAATTAATCATGTAAATGCACCCACCCACAAGGGAGGCTGGGGGGATGTATTATTAAGGAATAAGAAGAGAGTGCATATCAGAGACAACTAACAGTTGCCATACCCATCGTGTATAAGATACTCAGACTATAGCTGCCGTAAGCCATAAGCGTATGTCCTTCAAATCCTATGTCTGGATTCAAGCAAGAGAAAACCTTTATTTAGGGTGGGGTGGATCTCTGGTGCACAGAGTTGGTTAATCATATTTATGTCCACACAAAACCCTTTCTTGTTATTTTTTTCTCCTTCGTCCATCCTCCCATCCCCACTCACATTCCCCTCTCTCCTAGAGACACCAATATAATAAATTGAATACATATCCTTAGAAATGTATGTACATAGTACTATTTTGTGTGTTTCACTTAAACGATATTGAGCCTAAGAGCTCATTCATGTTTTATTTTTTAAGGATGTATTCACGTTGCTTTGTTTACATCTAGTCCACTGTTTCCAGCTGCAGCACTGCATTCTACATTGTTTTCACCATATTCTACTCCTCCAGCACCTCTGAAGGAGACTCTAGCCGCTTCCTGCTGCAATAAACATCCTCTCCCATGTCCCTTTATGGACCTGAGCTAGACTCTCTCTTGGTACATATGACATGTGTTACATTGTAAGGTGGTTGCATTTTCATTTGACTGTGTTTGATAGCCACACACACAACTCTTCATATTCTTATTAGCCATCTGGGTTTCCTCTTCTGGACTCATGGCACCTCCTTGAATACCCACTCCATTTGAGTTCCAAAATAACAGACCCTGCCACCTCCCCGGCCATTTCTCAGCCCCCTTTGCTGGTTCCTGCTGTTTTTCCCACCCTCTCAATGTTGCGGGAGCCCAAGCTCAGGCCTTGGGGCTCCTTTCCATCTATACTCCTTGGAGATTCCATCCAGGCTCTTGGCTTTGAATATCACCAAACATTCAAAGCCTGGACTGCTCCCCTAAATTCTAGACTCACATAGTCAGTCACCACTCAGCTAGATCACAAGCCTCTCAAAGTCAACATGTTCAGAAATGAGCAGCTGCCATCCCCACCCCGGAAAAAGGCAGCTTGATATACTTGCTCTAGCCAAACGCCTTGTAGTCATCCTTGGCTCATCACTCTCCCCTCCTACATCTAATCCATAAGAAATCTCTTTACTTTAAAAATAGATTTGGAATCTGACCATGTCTCACCAACTCCACTGTTACTACCCTGGGTCAGGCCACCATCACGTCTTGGCTAGATTATGGCACGTGTCCTGCTCCTACTCTCCTTCAGTGTTTTCTCAGCAGAGCAGCTGGCAGGGTCTGCACTTTTTCTTCTCTCAAGCCAGCCAATGGCTCCATCCCATTCAGTAAAGGCCCCAGTCCTTTATGGCCATATATGATCCATCCCCCATCACCTTGCCTTGTTCATGGCCTTATTCACAGGACTTAGAAAAGTATGTGGTACATATTAGGTGCTCAGCAAATATTTGTTGAATTCATGAATTTGGTTATTCTTTTTCTAACTTCTTAAAATGAATGCTTAACTCAGCAATTTTCAGGATTTTTTTTCTATAATGTGCCTTTAAGGCTAATATTTCCCTAATTCTGTGTCCCACATATGTGGATATGCTTATTTTTATTATTCCATTCTCAATATTTTCCATTTTTTTCTTAATTGCTTCTGTGTTCCATGAGTTATTTAGAATTACATTTCTTAATTTCCAAACATGGGTTTTTTTCTAGTTTGTTAGTTTGCTACTAATTTTTTATTTAATTGCATTGTATTCAGGGAGAGTGGTTTGTATTACACTAATCATTTGGAATTTGATAAGACTTATTTTACGGCCCAATGTATAATCAATTTTTATTTTTGTTCCATGTGTACGCAGTAAGAATGTAGACCCTATAATTGTAGGTAAACTGCATTGTTTTCTAGATTTCTGTCACATCGAATTTATGTCGTGTTGGTCAAACCTTCTAAACCCTTACTTGTCTGCTTAATCTATCAATTGCTGAGAAAGGTGTGCTGAAATCTCCCACCTTCAATTTGAAGCGAGGGTAAGGAAAATTGCAGGTATGCAGACCCCAGGCTCTTAGCTTCCCATGAAGAGGAGTGTTTGTGCTGAGTGTGGCTAGAATAATCATGGATCATGCTCTAGGAAAAGAAACTCACCTGCTTTTTATGGGGCTAGCAAAAGAGCCTACTTACAGGTGGAGATTCAAGGGAGATACACCCTGAGCTGGGGCGACAAATGCTTAGAGAAGTTGCACATCTGTCATGAAAACACCAGTTGCTGGCATCTGGGGCTATAGATTACTCTTACCCCATTTAACTCATTGCCAGACAACCTTAAGAAGCTTCCAGGATCATTCAAAAATAATCCTGTTTCTCTCTCCATATCCATTATGGCTGCAGATTTTTCTTTATCTCCTTTCAGTTCTGTCCATTTTTACCTTTTATTTAGGACTGACGCTATTAAGTACCTGAAAGTTTAGAATTAATTATCTTTTTCAGATGAAATTGAACATTTTATCATCATGCAGTGACCTTCTTTATCTCTACTAACACTTTCTTGTCTTAAAGTCTATTTTGGTAAGTATTTGCACAACATATCTTTTTCCATTCTTTTACTTATAGCCTTTCTATATTCTTGTGTTGGCTGTGCCCCTTGTAAACAGCAATATAGCTAGTTTTCAAAATCCATTCCATTTTCATTTTATTGAAACAGTTTACACTTATTGTTATTAAATAATTGGATTTGTTTCTATTATCTTATTTTGTGAGGGGGTTTTTGTTTACCTTTTTATCTTTCTTTTCTTTTTTTTCTTCATTTTCACATTTCATTCTTCCCCTCCATTAGCCCTAATTCTTGTATTCTTTAAGTGGACACCCAGACACCTTAAAACTCTAAGACTTACCATACTTTGTTTGCTTAACGTACCACAGGCTAAAGCTAATCACTACCTTTTATGTATTTTAATTGTATAGCCTTATACATCATTGTTTTTATGGTTTTCTGCAGTAAAGGTCTAGACTTGTCCACGGATTTGCCACTTTCTCTGCTCTTCGTCATTTCTTGCATCTCAGATTTTTCCTCCTGGGGCCATTTTCCTTGTGCCTAGAATATCCATTCGAATTTTCTTTAGAGAGAGTCTGCTGATGGCCAGTGTTTCTCTTTTGTTTTATTTGAAGCTGTCTTTAATCTGCCCATAAACTTGACTCTTTGCTGGTATAGAATTCTGTATCCGCGGTTATTTTCTCTCAGTGGGTGAATATATCATTTCATTTTCTTTCTGGTTCCTACTGTTACTGTTAAGAAGTCTGCAGTCAGCCCATTTGTCGCTCCTTTAAAAGGGATCTGCTTGTTTCTCAGGCTTCTTTTGAGGTTTTCTGTTTTCATGCATCGTGGGTTCTCTCTGATGTGCTAGATGGGATTTCTTTTACTTTATTCTGCTTGAGGATTCTCTGGGCTTCCGTGGTTAGCTTGTCTTTCATCAGTTCTCTCCATCTTTTTAAATACTACTCATCCTCCGTTCTTGCTTGCTTCTCCTTTACAATCCTAAGTGTGAAACCATCTCGCTTTCTCTTTCTTGCTTCTTTATCTACATTTTTCTATTTCCATCTCATTGTCTCTCTGTACAGCATTCTAGCCTTTTTTTTTTTTTTGTATTTACTATCTTTTCAGCCGTGTCAAATCCACTTTTAGAATTATTTATGGAGGTTTTAGTTTCAATTATAGCCTTATATCTAAAAGTTTTATTTGGTTCTTCTTCAGTGTGCTAATTTCTTGTATTTTCTTGTTCACTGCATTGTAATTTCAAATTTATTTCTTTAAACAAGATAATCATAGTTTCTGGTGTCTGATAAGTACAATAAAAATTTTCCCTGAGGATTCTCACTCATGGTACCTTGCTTCCTTGTGTAACTAATGGTTTTCTCTTGCTTGGTTGACTGGGTTTTGTCCATCTGTGTGTTTTTTACTGTTAACTGCTTATTTTCGTTGGGGAATTTTTTGTGGTGATTCTCTGAGGCATAGGACAAAAAATGTGTTCCTATAGGGAGTATTTGCTTTCACCTCTGCCAGGTGCCAGTTTGGGACTGTATCTTGAGGTTTCATGGACCACCCATGCAAAATGAATTTGAACAAGTCCATGCTGAGGGAAGCCTGTGGTTGTTACTTCTCAGGAGTGATCTTCCTGTCACCACACTGCCTACTCTGTGCTCCTCAGCACTAAGGCAACGTTCCTGGAAGTCCTTTGATCCTCAGTAGATACTGATAGGAATGGTATATCTGTTTCTGGTTAACTCTTACATTGAGGTTGTAGCCCTTTGAGCTTCCACTTTATGGGCCCCTGAACTCGGAAAGGCCATGAAAACCAAACCTCAATTTTGTTAGGGTGATACCTGCTCATAACTCAGGTGACTACAGCCCTCCACTTACCTCCCTGCATTTCTACCTTCACTCAGATTTTGGCTTGATAATTTCTACTTTTGACATCTCTTCAATTATTTTAAGAACATCTTGTTTAAAATATTTTATTCTTCATTTTTAATATTTTTTGTTGTTATGAGCATCAGTCTACCTTTATTCATGGAATAGAAATCTAGATATCTATTTTCTAGGTATCTAATTTCCTGGTCAATTTCTGTGTGTGTGATTATAAACATTTTCAGCATACAAAAAAGTTCAAAGAGTTTTATAGCAAATATCTGTATCCTCATCATTCTAGCATTAATATTTTACTATATTTTATTCATAACACATATATCCATCCATCTCCATCCATTCATATGCCTTATTTTTATGTATTTCAAAGTAATAAGTTGCAGATATCAGTATATTTTCCCCTGAATGTCAGCTGTTTTTGTATGTTTGTGTGAATTATTAATTGAATTATATTTTTCACTTTTATAACTTCCATTTAACTCTTTTTTAATCTACTTGGGCATTTATTATAGTTTCTCGTCCTTGCACATATATTTAAGTTTTTATTTTTAAAGTATATTAAACATAATTACTTTATGATATGTTTCTTATTTTCATAGCTGACATTGTCTGCTTCTCAGTCATTGTGCCGTATTTCCTTGGTGTTTTGCAATTTCTTTACTGTCAACTGCTCATTTTCATTGGAACTTAATTGTAGGAATTTGAAGCCATTTTCTCCAGGGAAGATTTTCATTTGCTTCTGCAAAGTGGCTGAAAGAATTAATAATCTGAGACTGCTTTAAACTAAATTCTTGCCTTGAAGTTTTTCAGACCACCCAGGGAGTGAGTAGTCAGCCTGCAAACTGATGCGAGAACATGCATATGGTTATGAATTCTCTGGAGAGAAACACTTTCTCTCCTTTATTTAACACCAGAGTTCTAGTTTGGCAATGTCTTCAGTGTACCTTGGGAGTGGGGCAGCCGTGAGTTTACCTCTCACGCACTCTTGCACTGAAAACAGAGCCCTTTGGTGCCCCAGCCTTATGGAAGAGAGAGACTCCTTTCAGACTGTCTTCCCTGATTCCAGGACTGTGTCTCCAGTGGCCCCTTCCTCATGATGCTATGAACACCCATGCCCAAGTTTGCCCAGTTTGGCAAATGTCTCCCAGGCACAAGGCACATTCTGCTTATCACCCCCACCGGGTTTCCCACCTGAACTTAATGGTTGGCCTGGATGTGCATTACTTTCTTGCACAATAATTCAATTTAATAATAATTAAATTTAATAACAACTGCCTGCACATACTTTAAGGAAAACAAAAGTAATATTTTATCTTGTACTTTTAGATGATCTCAGGAAGAAAGTCAGTCATGCTTTCAGAAATAAGTCTGTATTTTTCTTTATGTTTGAAATAGGTCATAATTTTCAATACCCCAATAAAAAGAAAACTCTAGTAACTTCTTCTAGTCTCAAGTAATTCTCATGTACTCTCTTAAGAATTTACTCAAACTCTGATATATATGAAAACTAATTATACAAGATGCTGAAAACAAAAACTGTATAACATTTATACAAGTTATTGATTCCCTCTGAGTTTTTCATTTAAATTGGTCTACCTTTGAGTTGAAGATTTTATTAGCAATACTGCCGTTGATGTAGCAATTGGCAGTAACTGTGTATAGTAAAATTTATACTCTACTTGTGATTGTGTATTGAAACTTATTGAACATGAGCTGATGGAAATAAATGTATAAATTAGAATCCTACTTGTCAGTGTTTCATATAAACAGCAATAATTATTAGGATTGATTTTTATGGTGCTTATGTAGCCATAGCAGATGTTGTAAACCCAGACTTACTGGAAATGTCTAAGAAGGCTGAAATCTGAGAAGATATATAACTTCAAACAAATGTATGGTTTTTCTCTAAATCAGGCTGAGAAAGTACACCCTAACAGAAGCCAAATCATTTCTTGAGTGCTCCCAAAGCCTCTGAGACAAAAAAACAATATTTACATCGGACCATGAGGACTGGGTTTCTCCGAGCCTCAAAATGAGTATGTATCTTAGAATACCAGTGCCCCGTGATGTGATTTTGCTTGTGTGTGGAGTTTTTCTCTAACTAGTGGGCTGGGGGTCAGATTTATGAGAGGGTGTACAAAGTCAGGCAAAGGTAATTTGCATAATGCATAATTTGCATAATCCTTTGATCTTTCCTCTGGCTCTCCTAGTCCCTGCTCCTTGCAATTAGCTACAACATTCTTAGTGTGGGGGCTCTAGGCGTGGGAATAACAAAATATAGTGCATAACCCAACGATAGTGAATGATAGAGCTTCCTAAAGGAACCCTATATTTCCAGGACAGGAGGTAGCTCTAGGACACTATACATTAATCATTAAAATATTTCGCAATTCTTTCCACAACAGAAATAGACTATCACCGAGCCCTTTGGAGAAATGATGACCATCCATGGATTCTCCATGTTAAGACTTTCCAGGATATTTGTAGTATCAAATATCATGTTCTCAGGCTGTGTCCAAACCCACTGATAGATGATGTATGCAGTACAGTACAGGGCTGTGTTTGAGAGGACAGAGTCTTAATTTAGGCAGATCATGGGGACAACATGCAACAGGGGAGAAGAACCCAGGAACAGCAGAAGGCCACACCCACAAGAACCCTGAGGGACCAGGAAGGAGCCTTTGTCATTGGAGAGACAACCCCCACCACCACCATCCCACCATGTCCCAGAACCTTGCCCGAGTGCCCTTCTAAGGAAAATGGGCTTACCTAGCACCCCCAGGCCACAGACACGAATGATGCAGCCTCATATAATCATGATCATGCCCCAGGAGGGGATTCAGGAATGTGTGGTTGGATGATTCTGGCTGTAGTATAGATACTGGAGTGTCCTGTCATTATGGGCTTTCATAACAGCAAGGGCTGGCACATAACAGTTACATCTAGAATCTGAATCTTGGAATTGTCACCAACGCTGGAGATCTCTCTCACTTTGGGAATTTTTTTCTTTAGCATCCCTAAAATTGCATTCTTCCAACCTCTGCTCAGACATTCTCATTGAGGGAGCGTTCACCCAACTTATCTGCCCTATTGATTGGCATGACCTGAGCCTTGGAGCTCCCTCTGTCACCCCAACCCTCCCAGCCATCCGTCCCAAATCTCCTTTTTTTTTCCTTGTGTTTTATTGTAGTAAAATACACATATCATATCATTTACCATCCTAATCATGTTTAAGTGTACAGTACAGTGGTATTAAATACATTTACAATGTTAGGAAACCATCTCCGCCATTCATCCCCATAACTCTTTTCATTTTGCAAAACCGAAACTCTGTACCTGTTAGACAATAATTCCCACTGTCCCCTTCCTCCAGCCCCTGGTGACCACCATTCTACTTTCTGTCTTCTGACTGCTCAAAGTATCTCATTTAAGTGGAATCATACAGTATTTATCTTTTTATGACTATCTGACTTCACTTAGCATAATATCCTAAAGTTTCATCCATTTTGTAGCATATTACAGAAGTTCCTTCCTTTTTAAAGCTTAGTGATATTCCATTGTTTGTATACACCACATTTTGCTAATTCATTCATCAGTCAATGAACACTTGAGTAGCTTCCATGTTTCGGCTACTGTAATTAATGCTGCTATGAACATGGGAGTACAAAATACCTCTTCAAGACTCTGCTTTCAGTTCTTTTGGATCTACACCCAAAAGCAGAATTGCTGGATCAAATGATAATTTTTAATTTTTTGAGGAACCTCCATGCTGTTTTTCGTAGTGGCTGTATCATTTTACATTCCCTCCAATAGTGCACAAAGGTTCCAATTTTTCCACATCCTTACCAACACTTGTCGTTTTCTGGGGGTTTTTGTCTTTTGTTTTGATAACAGCCATCCTAATGGGTGTGAGGTGGTATCTCATTGCAGTTTTCATTTGCATTTCCCTAATGATTTGTGGTTTGAGCATTTTTCGTGTGTTTATTGCCAATTTGTATGTCTGCTTTGGATAAATGTCTACTCAAGTCTTTTGCCCATTTTTGAATTGGTTTGTTTTTGTTGTGTTGAGTTTTAGAAATTCTCTAGATATTCTTGGTATTTACCCCTTATCAGATACATGATTTGCAAATATTTTCTCTCATCCTGTGGGGTGCCATTTTACTCTGTGGCTAGTGTCCTTTGATTCACAAAATTTTTAAATTTTCATGAAGTCTAATCTGTCTATTTTTTTCTTTTGTCACCTGTGGTTGTAGTATCATAGTCAAATACATCATTGTTAAGTCTAATATTGTGAAGGTTTTGCCCTATGTTTTCTTCTATCAAGAGTTTTATTGTTTTAGGTCTTACATGTAGGTTCTTGATCCACTTTAGGTTAATTTTTGTATATGGTGTTAGGTAAGGATCCTACCTCATTCTTTTGCAGGTGGACATCCAGTTTTCCCAGCATTAGTTGAAAAGACTGTCCTTTCCCCCACTGCATGGTCTTGGCACCCTTGTCAAGAATCATTTGACCATATACGTGAGGGTTTATTTCAGGGATCCTTTTTCTATTCCATTGGTCTGTATGTCTATTCTTGTCTCTGCAACCCTCCCAGCCTTTTGTCCCAAGTCCCCCTTAAAAAAAAAAAAAATGCTTCTTTGTCTCCATGACAGCACTCAGAGCATATGAAAAGAGCTGCTATATAACCTACAAATTTTTTCTTCTCTGCATAATTTAGGAAACCTCCAGTTCCTAAGACTATTTTTATGATAGTTTCCACATTCCACACCATCTCTGACATAAAGAAGAAAATAACTCACCTTTTAATGAAGCTAACCCTCA
This sequence comes from Pteropus alecto, assembly GCF_000325575.1. Lineage (NCBI taxonomy): Eukaryota > Metazoa > Chordata > Mammalia > Chiroptera > Pteropodidae > Pteropus > Pteropus alecto. Next base: position 10,373,007 of record NW_006431210.1, read on the forward strand.
AATTTCCCTTCTTGCTTTGAGCTGACAGTGTAGAACTAAATTCAATAACTAGAATTTTTATCTGTCTTATTGGCAGCTTTGCTACCTTGTTGACTCATATTAAGGTTGCAGGCAACTCCTAGGTATTTTTTAATCCACTTCTATAAAAGAAAAATAAAGGTCTTCCATATCCCATTTGTTTTAATTCTGGGAAATATTTCAGCAAAGTATAACAATATTACGACAAATACCTGGGAACCTAATGCCACTTTGTCACATTTGCTTCAAGTCTTCCATTGGGTTTTTTAAACTTTTGGGGGGAAATAATTATAGACTCACAGACAGTTGAAAAATAATACAAAGAAGTCCCATGTACCCTCACCCAGCTTTCCCCAGTGCTTATAGTTATAGCATAACTATAATTCATATGACATCAAAAGGGGAAACCGATATTGGTACAACTTACAGATCGTATTCAGATTTCATCCGTTTTTTAATACGCACACTCATTGTGCATATGTGTGTACACTCTATAGTTTTATGCAATTTGTTCACATGTATAGATTCTCATAACCACTATCACAATAAGAATTAATGGCCACATTATGTTGTACACCTGGAACTAATGTTATACATCAATTACATCTCAATTTGAAAAATTAAGTATTAATCGCCAGAGACTCCCTCATGCTATCCTTCCCCCATCATCCCTAACCCCTGACAACCATTAATCTAGTCGCCATCTCTACTATTTTATCTTTTAGAGGATGTTTTATAATTGGAATCATAAGAGTATGTAACCCTCGCTTTTCCATTTGTAGATTCTAGTCAGATTTATTTCTAGTCACAGAAATTTTCCCTTTTTTTCTCTGCAGTCACTTTACATATGTGTCTTCCATACAAATGGCCACGTGTGGAAAGCCCTCTCAGTCACATGGGGAGAGTAGGAGGAGGAAGGGTCCCAGTTGTTGTTTTAATCAAGGATCATTATTTTGCCTATGAAGTTCCAACTGCTCCAGCACTTCAACTATTTTTAATATAAAAACAAAGTGTTCTTGATGAGTTGAAGCTCTTTGTCCCCAATCCTGAGTCCTATTCTCCTTTCTTTCTCCTCTGAAAGAACCACCACCATGAACCATGAATTCAGAGTGCATCTTTCCAGTCCTTTCACTTTTACATTTTCACAGACTTATAGATATGAATCTATGAACAATATAGAACGTTGTTTTATATTTTTAATTTTTATAAATGCTCTTATGTATCTTTCTTGCTTGCTGGTTTTGCTAAACGTTTTCATCTCGCTCCACTGGTGACATACATAAAATTAGTTCATCCGCTTTTAAAACAATTATATAGTAGTCCATGATATGATTTTACCACATTTTATTCATTCCTAATGGACATATTAGTGATTTCTAGTCCCTAAGATATAGTTACACAATTGACTTTTGGAACCTATATCATGACCTAACAGCTATACTTTGTAGGGGAGATTGGTTGTGATTTTCAGCCACGCTGCAAATTGTAATAACTCTTGTATCCTTTGGGAATTTCTTATAATGGTGCTTCTCCGAATTAGACACTTACTTTTTTCACCCCTTTTTGAAGCTACAGAACCAGGCACTGCTGGTGAAATACAGCTACACAAGATCGATTTAGAAGCGAGTGACGGAAGGAGGGTCCAGGTGGAGGGACATGAGCCTTTAGAGATGGCAGTGGCAGAGGCACTTGGGGTGGCACCACATGCCAGACATCAGCACTGTGTCACAGGGTCTGTGCCCTGGAGCAAAAACAAACCCCCCTAGAGCTCTCCAGCAGGGTAATGAGTCCTGTTCCTGTATGTGGAACAGTTCAACCTTATTCTCTAGGCTCTACGTGTATTTGGCGTTTAAACTAGCCAAAGCATGTTTGGCTTTGTTGCAATTGAGAATCCTGTCTGACTAGTATCAGGAGTGACTGCAAACAACAGACCCTCAATGAGATGAGACCTAGATTTGTTGTCCCACCTGGTGAAAACTGAAGGCAGTGAGAACCCATGAGGTGTTAGAGGCTGATGCTCCAGCAGCCACGGCAGGTTCTCAAAACACAAGTCCCCTGGAATGAAGACAGGACTCCGGGAGGGATTGCAATTCTAGGGAAGGCAACTTTAGGAAGTTATTTCAATCCACCATGGACAACTTTATGAAAAAGAACAAGCAGCTCAAATTCGAAATTCTTGGTTCAAGGGGAGTGAAGGACTTTCTGTGATGACGCTAAAAGAATCTTTCATCTTATGCAGCAACAGGAATAAAGTTGCAATAATCAGATTCAAAATCCTGTGGGTTATCAAATTGTAAAATCTATTAAATCCACAGATGATCAGATCCTTTATACGAAATGTAGGGCATTGATGAGACAAGGATGAGGAAATGAGAGGGACCCAAGAATTGCAATGGGGACATATGGGAAGATACCATGAGCTTGCTTTGCTTTTTTCTGTCTAATGAGGCTGTTCCCATCCCACTTGAAGACCCAGAAATAACAATGTAATGATCACCTTGAGGGAGAAGCCTGTTCTCTATATGGCCCCCTCCTTTCGCCCCTTCAATGCCTTCAGATATACAGAGTTAGACCTACTAGCGGGTCAATCACATCATGAAACTATAGAAGGGAAGGCTCACACACATGTTTGGACATAAGGGAGGGAGATGTATACAACCTGAGCTAAGTTTGGGGATGAATTCGTGAGAAAAACAGAGAAAACGAAGTAAAAGAGAAAAAAGACAATTATGAATTCCAGGGAAAATAAAACTTGGACAGGAAAGGGAAGCAGGTGCATCTGGCCTCAAGCCCCCACCTCTAATTTTGATGGTTACTGAAGAAACTACTGATAGTCACAGCTCTCACTGTAAAACATCCTATATCAGCCCCTAAGTTTCTCGTGAGTTTGGGTATGGAAGTGTGTCTACCCACGGAGGGCTCAGGGCCTCCCAGGGTAACACCCCACCCCCAGCAAACAAGGCTGTGTGACTGAGGTCACTAACAATAAACATACATATAATCATACAAATAATCATTCAGACAAAGGGTGTTACGAGGGCATGAAATGGAAGAGTTTGCTTATTCTGGGAGATCAGGGAAGGCTTTCCCTAAGGAAGAGGTGATTGAAAAGGAGAAATAAGTAGGTCAGAAAGGAGGAGAAAGCATTCTAGGCAGAGGGAACAGCATGTACAAAGACCTTGTGGCAGATGGGGAGCCTAGATTGTTCAAGAAACTGAGAGATGCCCAGTGGCCAAAGTGCAGGAGCCAAGAGGCCTGGGCGTGAGGTGAGGCCTGGGCGTGAGGTGAGGCCTGCGTGTGCGGTGAGGCCTCCGTGTAAGGTGAGGCTTGGGCTGAGGTGAGGCCTGGGCGTGAGGTGAGGCCTGCGTGTGCGGTGAGGCCTCCGTGTAAGGTGAGGCTTGGGCTGAGGTGAGGCCTGGGCGTGAGGTGAGGCACGAGAAGCAGTGCAAGGAACTCTGCTGGCAGGTGGCTGGCAGGATAGTAGGTCTCTGCTCAATCAAGGCCATAGGTGAAGGCCCACGCTGAATGCAGCACCTCACCATCAAGAGTCTGAATTACTTGGGAAGGAATCAAATCATCTGGCTACTGGCTGTCCCCTGGTGGTCAGGACATGTCAGGGCAGCCTTCTTAATAACTGCTTTAAAAGTGTGTTGATATTTTTGGTATTTAGGGAACAAAACATTTAACTTCCCAAAACGTCAGTGACTATAGTGCTGAGAGGCTATCATAATTAAGAAATTAAGTTATGCAATTAGTGGGAATAATGGGAGAAGACAAGAAAGCAATCATCTTTCAGAACAAAAAAATACTTCAACTATAGTCGTAAAAGCAGCGTTTTAACTGGGCATTCATTTCAAGTTGCAGAACTATAGAGAAATGGAGAATTATGATGAAGCATGGAAACGTGGTTCTTACTGAAATGGGGCCATTCTCTAGGCACCGTTTTGTAACCTGTTTTCCCCACTCCCCCAGATCATTGTCAAGGAGAGTCACTCTTAATCCCCTTGTAACAACGGGTGAAATGCTACTGAATCAATATTTATCTCCTAGCACCATTTTCTCTACAATGTCACTGTCATTACTAGAAAAATATTAATTTAAGTATATCTTATAAAAGCAACAGAGATGTACTTTGATTCTAAGCTGTTTTTATTCTTCTTGCTGTGTTTAACAGATTCTTTTCTATGTCTATGATATATGTATGTGGGAATGCTCTGAGCCTGTGAATTGAAAACACTTTTCATTGTACATAAGTATCTTTACTCTCAAATGGTTAGTATAGTTTTTTGAAAATTAATATTCTTCTACTTTAAATATATCACCTTGAGCTGTGTGAATTATACCACTAGTATTTTGCCTACCAGAAATGTTAACATTTGTAGTTTTAATATACAAGAGTATAAAACAGGATGGCTTGCCATTTAAGAAATTTTTTTTAAAAGGAAGCTAATGACTCCAAAGAAACAGTGGTGATTTCAGAAAAAAAAATAAACTATAAACCAGAAAAGGACAAAAGAAATGTTACTGAGACATACATCCATCCAAAATACTATCTGCCACAGTATTAGTTCTAATTATTTTGGGGCTCCCCAATTTAAAATATTTTTATAAATACTATGACAGATACAGAGTCAGCTATTTAATTTGAGGGATAGCACTCAGCTTAATACAGTTTCTTTTTTAAAATTCATTTCACATTGACCATATGCTATGTACCAAACCCTATATAATATGTAAGATCTGTGTTATTCTCTAAAGATTTCCTGAATTTCCATTTTAATAATTTAGAAGATCTTGCTTTCTATGATTCTGGAAATATAGTTAGTCAAAAAAATTCTTTCTTTGCTAAATTCCCGGTTTTTCACTAGCTGGAATATTTCACTTTTTTATCATGAAGCTTCTGTGTCATAGATATCACCATTCTCTCTTGGAATTTGCTCTGCTTCTCCACTGGGTGAAGTGGTTTATTGACTGTCAATTTGTAAAGTGCCCTCTGGGATTATCTATATGCAAGATAGTAAGAGCGGAAACATATTTCATTGCCTCTTCTGTCCAAATAGAATTACCACACACAATATATCATCTTCTAGCAAGAGTGGATGAAATTCCAGCGAGTGACCCAGAGCCTCTATCACATGGTTGTCTGTACAGAGAGTCCTAGCTGGATAGTTGTAGTCTCCAGGGTCTGATGTCTTCCTCTATTGTCTCTTTAGTTTAATCGTTCTTTTTATACCTGTATGTATGTGTGTATACATTTTATATGCATATGTAATTGGCTTAAAACCTATTCCTCAGTGTTAGAGAGAGAGAATGAGAGAGAGAGAGAAAGGAGGAGAGAATGGGGGGGCAGGTAGAGAGAGAGAGAGATTTTCCTCCCAGCTTGTCCCTATCTGCCCAGTTTCTTCACCATACTTCCTCCAGCTCTAACTATTGTTATTTGTTTCTTATGACTCCATTCAGATTTTCTTGGTGTGCTTACAAACAAATATAAATATGGATCTTTGTTTTTTTCCTTTTATACACAGAAGGTAGCCTGTTGTATACACTATTCTACAATTGTGTTTTTCCTTCTCAGTTCATAGAAAGCATCCTTATTCTTTTTTATTACTGTTTAGCATTCCATTGTATCAATGTATGGATAAACCATAATTTATGTAATCAGTCCCCTTTTGAAGGGAATTTAATTTCTTCCTAATCTTTTATTACTGCAATAAATAACCCTGCACATTGTCATTTTGCCTGTATGCAAATACACTTTAGAATAAGCTTTTAGAAGTAAAACTCTGAGGACAACTGATGTATACATCTGTAATTTTGTCAAATATTGCCAACTTGCCCTCTGTAAGGGTTGTACCAACTTACTTTCACCCATAATGTGCTGGTTCCACTTGATGTGTTTTCAATGGTTTTCTGGAGAGAGAACACATTTAGATTATTTCTTTGTCCTCTCTATAAACATTCATTCATTGAACAGCTATTACCAAGTGCCAACAATGCCCTAAGCCCTTTTCTTAGTCCCTAGAGATACAGCAGTGAACAAAATAGACACAAATCTCTTTCATAACATTTTATTGTGAGACAGAGAAATGGATGACTAAGGGCGGACATGATATATAACTTTCCTGTCATTTAAAGCCTGAGTTACCAACTCAGATGCCACACAGGGAGCTTAAATGAATGAAGAAGGTCAGGGGTGAGTGGTTAGAGGGAGTGGTGGGCATTGTGTCGTCCTGGAGACCACAAGGCCTGTGTACAAGCTGCAGCTGCTGCTTGTGAACAGAAATTGACAGACTTTCCCAATTTTCAAGAGAAACTAGAAATCCATATTTTCATGTGATAACACCCCATTTTAGTGTTGGAAACTAATTCAAAATTTTAGGAATATTTTTCAGACAATATTTTTTCTTGGGACTAGGCAAGGAGATACTAAAGTTTATATGGAAAAAATAAACATACAAGAATATCTAGGAAAATACTGGGTAGAAAAAAACCTATAGTGAGGGTCAGGCCCTACTAGACATTAAAATATACTTTAAAGCCTCTATAATGAAAACAATGTGGTATTGGTCCAGCATAATAGAATAAAATGCCTAGAAATCAACCTAAGTACATATGGAAAATTAATATACAATAAAAGGTGGCATCTCAAATCACTGGGGCTGAGATTGACTCTTTAATAAATGGTGCTTGGACAACAGGATAGCCATGGGATGAAATAAAAACTAGATCCTTATCTCGCATCCTACAAGAGAATAAACTCCAAATGAAGCAGAGATCAACTGTAAAAGATGAAACCATACAAGCGCTAGAATAAAACGTAAGTGGATTCCTGCATAGGAATGTAAGAAAAAGCATTCTAACTATGACTCAAACTCCATGACAAAAAGAACAGATTGATAAATTGGACCATGAAAAACTAAAAAAATTTCCTCTTGGCAAAAAACACCATAAGCAAAGTCAAATGACAAAATGGGAGATAATAATCGCAAACTATATCACAGGTAAATGGCCAATATCCTTACTGTAGAAAAAAAAACTCTAAAAAATAGAAAAATGGGCAAAAGACATGAATACACAATTCACTGTGTATGTTTAAATGGGCCTTAAACATATGAAAATATATTCAACTTACATTATAAGAGAAAGACTAATTTAAGTTATGCTGAGATGCCTTTTTTTCTCCTAGCAGACTGGCAAAATTTTTAAATATGACTCACGTTCTATTGTTGTCGCTGTGGGGAAAGAGGCACTCTCATGCGCTGCTGGTGGAAATGCAAAATGATAGAACTTTTCTGGGAGGAAATTGGCAATTCTTAATGAAACTGCACATCGTTTATTTTTGCCCCAGTGATGCAGGGATTTGCCCTCCAGATACTCCTAAGCAGTGTGGCTAAAATTTAAAATAAGTAAATAAAAATAAAATAAATAGAAAGATCTCTGAACTGAAATGGAGAGATTTGCTGGCTATATTGTTAAGCGAAAAAGAGAGGTAAGAATGAGTATCTACCGTATGCCACCGTTCATATAAGGAATGAGAAATGGCAATATGCTGTACACGTGTATGTACTATTTGTACAGAACAAGGAAACAAGACACAGAAAGGATAAACCAGAAAGAAATGAAAGTGATGACCTGAGTGCTAGGGCAGAGCAGGGCAGAGAGGGTGTGGGATGGGAGGCAGTAAACAGGATGGGACAGTGACACTTCTGTATAGTTCTAACTTTGAAGACCATATCAATGTTTCACTTACCAAAAATAAAATCAACAAGAATGGGAGGAAATCCTAAAATAAAATACAGACCAAAAAAATAAATAAATAAACGATCCTAACCCGGGGAGGGCAGGAGGTGGAAGAACTAACCTAAGTATCATCTGAATAAAGTACTTTCACAAAATACAAAGAGAACTGTAAACAAATATTGATCTCTACTTCGAAGGTTGGTTTTTGCAGTTGGTTAGCAATTCTAAAGCTACTTTCTGGGTATTCTAAGATTGAGTGTACAAATATATCGTGGATAATGAAAGTTAAGTTATCCCCATCAGAGAAGAAAGTTACAAGTATGGGAAGAGGGGAGGCTATAATGAATTGTGTGGTGTTAGGAATTGAAGGTATAAACTATAAACTCATGATTTTAGTAGACTGAATATAGATGGATGACTGGTAAAGAAGTAGATTGATATAGATGTAAACAGAGAAATTGACATATAGGTAGGTAGGTAGATAGATAGATGAATAGATAGATATCAAATTGTATGTATGTGTCCACTGAGTAAGTCTAGAATCAATAACACCCCAATAGCAATGAGCACATCTGCACCCAGATCTTGGTTTGTAAAAGCCATTCTCTCCCCAAAAGAATCAAGCTTCATTAGATAAATGACTGATTTCAGGACTAGTGCAGAGAAAGGACAAGATCAGCCTGAAACATATTGTCATACTAGAAAGTAAGGTAGTGCTCAAAGAATAATGGGAAGATGCCACATACACAGAAAAACCGACTTGAACGGACTCCCACTGATCAAACTGGGAAAACTTGATAGCAGTAACTAACTCAGGCAAGAATCATCAACAGATGCTAAAACTGGACGGTAAGCATTTGATGAGAATAAGGGTATTTCCACTGTCTCAAACTGCCTCCCCACAAAATGCTTTTTAATTAGGGATAACACCAAAAAACAAAATTTATAGTGGACAAACCTTAGCGACGCCGCCTTAACCAACTGATCAAAGTTAATGTTATCAGCAATGTTCACGAGCCTAGTCATGTGATGCACTGATAAGGATACATCACTTCTGGAGCCAAAAACGCATAGCCTGAGTCTAAGCATGGGGAAACAACAGACAAACTCCTATTAAGGGATATTTTACCAAAAAGAACTGGCCGGTACTCTTCAAAACTGGCAAGATCATGATAGACAAAGAAAGATCAAAAAACTGTTCTAGATTAAAGGAAACAAAAGAAATATAACAACATAATCCAATATTGGATCCTGGGTCAGAAAAAAATAAATTTTCTCTTTTGCTATAAAGGGCAGAATAGGTTGATTGGTGAGTTGTGAATAAGGTCTATAAATTAGGCAATAATACTGTATCACTGTTAATTTCCTGATTTGATAATTATATATAGTTATTTGAGAGACTATTCTTGTTTATTAGGAAATAATCACTGAAGTGTTAGGGGTAAGTCTGCAACGTATTCTCAAATAGATCAAATAATAATAATATGGAGGGATAAAAAGTTAGCATTTGGGTATTCTAGTGGAAGGGTACCTGGGAATTCTTTATTCTTGCAATGTTTCTGTAAGTCTGTAATTAAAAAAAAAACATTGTGAGAGTCTACACTGTACAAACAAAAATTTAAAAAACAAGGACGTCCATGTTTGCCACCAGCATGGGCCCGTGGCTGCCAGTTTGTAGTCTCCAGTTTAGATCTATTTTCTTGAGTTGATTTTGAGTCAAGTCTTCCCGATGACAACGATTATCAATGCTGGAGAATGCTTTGCTGCATCTGGAAATTTTAAACCAGCTCAGCACCGACAAGGAAGCAGCAGAGACATGAATATGAACATGATATGAATAATCTATTTGCTAATAAACTAGTTTAAATCTGAATGCAGCCTGCGTCCTAAGAGGCAAAGAGAAGCGGCCACGGTCCAGAAAGCCTTCTCTGTAGAAGTTCTGTGTTTTGTTGGCTGCCTTTAGAGAGATGTGAGCAATCTTGCTTCCTGGCTTCTGGTCTCAGCAGAGACCATACACAGCAGGGTAGAGGTAGGAAGGGGAGTATCTAATAGTCTTTCGGAACCCCACTGTTGAAGAAAAATGTATTTTTATAAATAAAGGGAAAAGAGACACTTTTAAGTTCAATTAAGTTATGAATGGAGAAAAATGTGTTTTGGTATTGGGAAGGGGAATGTCCTTGGCACCTCAAGCTTTTCCCAGCAGGAAGGAGAAACTAGGTGAGTAGCAGGACCTCCTTCAGGTGTCCCGTGCAGCATACAGAATGGTCTCACATGAGGGTGCAGCCCAATCTATCAGAGCCAGGATGTTAAGTCGGTCTGCAGACTGATCCAGGGGACATGTATGCCACCTCTTCCTTCTCATCCTACAATTGCTCTTTCCTGATTTGTAATTCCAAAGACTAAGGGGAGCATAGCCCAGGAGTACTTAACTCAGAGGAGGAAGCTCCTAATTATTGGGCCTTGGGAAACTGGGAAGTTACTTAGGTGAAGAGTAGGGAACAGCATTCTTGGCAGAAGGAACAGCATATGCAAAGGAGGAGTATAACATATATGACATAACTTTGGGGCTGTCTTACTCTCTTCCCATGTCTCTCCATATCTTCATAGCTCCCTCGGAACTGTCCAACAGATATGCAATCTGGAGTTATGAGTTTAACTTCCTGAGAACAGAGTGGCCTAGGGAGCACAGATCTAGTAGATTGTGGATCTCAAGCCTCGATTTCCTAAATAGAAAAAGTGCCTCTCTCAGCCCCGATCATGTGCTACACACCCCAGGTAAACACGTCTCCACTCAGACTGAGGTTTTATTATGTTTCTCCCAGGATACTTCTCTAAATTTTTGTCAATGCCATCTTCTTCAAATAAATCAAGTACAGTCATTTCCTGAGCCAACCTGCTTTAGGAACAATGTGCAATAGTGGCGGGAACTCAGAGTCAAGATCTGTAAACAGCCCCAGCCAATGACTTGCCCTGTCATCTCCTACTTGAACAGGGATCTGGGTGCCCCAAGTGTGTTCTAAAACAGGGCCAGTGGGTGCACAGACTTCAGGTAGTCACATGCCCTGTTCTGCAAATGTCTCATCCCATTGAGAAGGGGAAGCTGGACGAGGGCCCAAGGCAAGGGTTCTTCTTACTCAAGTCCAAGGGCAATACTGGGTGAGATTAGACATCTGACCTATGAGCGTCCTAACCATTGACTGGCCAGTGACCTAGGGGGTGGCCTGGAGCTCTGCCCAGAGAGGATAATTTGGCGTGCTGTACTTTCCTAAACTGGCCACCACAATATTTCCATTCAAATGTTCTCCCGTCACCTTGCTACTTCCCATCAAGAGGTGAGGTCTTTTCCCCAACCCTGCCTGAACCCAGATGGGACTTTGACATTGCCTCAGTGAACAATGTAGTAGACGTGGCACCGAGGAACTTCTGAGACTAGGTCATAAAATGCCATATAGTTTTCCCCCACCCCGTGCTCTCTCCCACTCAGAGGACACACCCTCAGAACCCAGCCACCACAATGACAACCAAGACACCGGCGAGACCGTTGTTTTAAAATATGGGGTTTTTTTTTTATTATTCAAGTATGGTGAAACCAATAGATCAGAAGACAACTGCCACTGGGAAAAAATTGTTATCCTCGTAGTTCCCAGGAGAAGGAGGCACACGCCATGCCATGGGGGAACCACATGCAGAAGCACCAACATAGGTCAGGAGGCAGGAGAAAGGAAAACAGACAAGGGAACATGCGAGACAGGGTAAGCAGGTTTAGGACTAGCTAGTATGAATAATTTCAGTGGCCGCTGGGGTGTAGGGATTGTCCTCATTTGTCTGGCACCTGGCCCTGAGGTGATTAGGGAAAGGGAACAGTGGCCTGGAGTGCGAGAGCTCCCTTGAGGAGTAGCAGAGGACTAGTTGGCCTGCAGAGGAAAGCCAAGCTCACAGGTAGCTGTTGTGTCTCCAGGACAGCTCGCCCTGCCTGGGAGGGGCGGACGCTCCAGGGGCAGCAAGGTCCCAAGATGTCAAAACAACGTAGTAAATGAAAGGCATGGTTACGACAGCCATTTGTGGGGTTTCCAGCCAGCAGCCCAAAGGTCTCGGCCTACGGCCAGCATCAATGGCAACATGAGAAAATGAGCCTTCAGATGGCAACATGAGAAAGTGAGCCTTCAAGGGGCCCAGGGGACACCATGTAAAACAGAGATGAGCCATTCCTACCATGTCCTACAGATCATACGCATATGAATATTTTTGTCGTTTTTTTTTAAGTCACTAAGTTTTGGAGTGATATTTTATACAACCATAATAACTTGAACAATATACAATGAACTGAGCTAAACAGTTTCTCTCTTTCCCCAGAATGTAAATTGGGCCTTATGAAAATTAATAAGTTGCTAGCGTTAGACCACAGTGATGGAAGATACAGCTGAGTCACATTCATGACTTAGAATAACAGGAGTGCTGGTCTGGAGTGGCGCTGGTCCTGCATGATCCAGTTTCCGGGGCGTCGGCAGTGAAACCCCATCTTCTCTGAAGACTGTCAGGTGATGGGTTTCTCCACGGTCTGACTTGGGTTGCCGTGAGGCCTTGGCTGGGGCAGAGACCTCTGCTCTGGGCCCCTCACGCTGTGCCTTCCCTTGGAGACTCTCCGTGCCTTGTAACCAAGGGAGTCTCACCCTTGAGGACACATGGTACCCAGTCAAAGCCTGGGGTATGGTAAGCAGAAAGGGTGACACCCACCCACCTTCATTTCTCCCACCAAGAGCCATTACAGACTCATCGAAATAGAAAATGTGAAGGAGCTCTGTGAACGCTCGAGGTCTGGCCAAGTCCGTGTGGTGAGTGTCACTTTTCAAAAACATTTTGCTTTAAATCTTTTAAAAACAAAGTTCAATGGTTCCAAAGTTCCTAAAATTTACTTCCTCAATCCCATCTCCAGGCTCAGGCCAGGCCAGGTGTCCCAGTTTACACTCATTCCAGAGCCTTCGGGGCAACGAACCAGCATCTGCTCGTTCCCGCCCGGAAAGCAAGGACCCGAAACAGAAAGCGCTTACCTGGCCTCTTTCAGCGGAGACCGGCCTCTTCCGCCCCGTGGGTCCCGCCCACCTCAGCCTAGCGCTGAGGTGTGGTGCACCGAAAGTGCCTCCCACGGCCACATAGGCACAGGAGCGGGGCTCGGTGGGCGGTGGTGGTTCATTGCGGTCAAGAGCTGCATCTAAGAATCAGTTTTAGCGGTGCATGTGGGACAGCGGCGTAGAAGGACGAGGCGCGGCAGGTGCACTCGAGCGTGGCACCTGGGTCTGTGCTAGGGGTAAAATGAGATGTGAGGGGTGGAGGGAGGAAAGTAGAGTCAGAGGACAGGCCGTTTTATTGAGATCTTATGTTTTTTTTATTCCCTGGATCATCCCCTCCCCCAGTTCCAAAGGAGATAGCCCAACCCTCTCTATATATACCCAGGCGTCTGGAGAAGTTTGTGTGAAAAAAAAAAAAGAGAGTAGATGCTCCCTCACTCTCACCTGTGATCCGTACACGAGGGATGACAGGGGGCAGGGTTCGAGGGTAGCGCAGGGCAGGGCTGTGATATGCAGGGCCGAGGGGGCAGGGTTCGAGGGGAGTAAGGGGTAGGGTAGCGCAGGGCAGGGCTGTGATATGCAGGGCCAGAGGGCCGGGGAGGGAGGGAGAAACAGCCAGTGCCAAGGAGGGGGAAACCAGTCTGGGCAGATAAAACCCTGTCACATGTGTGTCCTGTGTCCTGGCATGTATTTGAGCCTGTGTACAAGTGAGCTTGTACCTGTGTGTGCCAGGATGTGCGTCTGTGACCAGACCTGCCCGTGAAATACCTCATGTCAGAGACCGTGGGCATGCCTGGATCTGTCCCTCTCAGCTCTGCAAGCACAAGTCAGGGAATAAAAGGGACATCTGGGGCTGGGCCAGAGCCCAAGGCCTAGGGGAACCTGGGTGAGAGGCCACATGCCAGCAGCTAGGCAAGAGCAGCTCTACCAACCTGGCCAGGTGACACCTGGTACCCTAGGACATAGGAAAGGCACTGAAGGGGCAACCCATGTAGGGACTAGAAGTGTGGGGTCTTACCTCAAGGGGCCCATTGGCACCAGAGTCACCAAATCAACTTAGGACTCTATGACCCCTAGGCTGAGGACGCACAGGGCTTCCCTGCTCTGTTCCAGTGGCTACTCCTCTGTAACAGAGTTTTCGGGTAGAGCCATGTCCTCCCTTGACCCAGGGCTCTCTGGAAGGACCTGAGCGCAGGTATGTGTCCCCTTATTCTAAATTGTGGGCAGAGCAGGTCTGGGATTTGGGAGGTAGAGAGGAAGTGATTGGGGTGTCCTCTTCCAGAAAGGCTTCTTGGATTTCTGGGTACCCTGAGGATGCGACATCTCAGCCCCAAGGCCATAGAGTATGTCTCAGACCAGGTTACGTCTTGCTCTCAAATTCCCCAAACACTTCCTAACCACCAACTTTATGCCGAGTGTCCGTTTCTCCCTGTGCTCAGGACCCCTGGCTGACCCCTTTTCTCCATCACCAGCAGCCAGCATCCACTCTGCTGTTCCACTGCCTACTCCAAGACTGGGGCACATCGCTCATTCCTCCGCCTTCCACCCCTCCAGACAAGCACACAGGCCCTCACACTCCTGAAGGCTTTTCTTGGGAAAGCTGAAAAGGAGTGCAAATCACAACAGCTAGGTGAAGTGAGAGAAGAGACTGAGCCCACTCCAGCTGTGGTATAACCCAGGGAGCCCGCAGGGAGAGAGGCCAGATTCCAGATCCAGTTGGGCACATGAAAAGGACCACACAACATGGCCACCACCAGGGGGCAGGCTACACCTGCCAGACCACTGGCCCATTGGGGGACCTATTCTTGGGAACGGAGTGTCTGTAAGTGGCAAGGATATTTTGCACAAGTCCCATGTGAGGACACGTGGAAAGTATCCCTAAGGATGAGAGCAGAGGGGAAAGATGGCTAGGAAGCCCCTGGTATCAGTGTACTCAAGCATTTGGTTGGAGGAACCCATGTGTGATGGGGAGAGGGGGTCTTAGAAAGGATCGGGATGTGGTGGGAGCATGGGTGTTGACGGCAAAAGGATGAGTTGCTGGTGATCCCCCTCAGGGATGATATCTTGGCGAAACTGAGTAGGGAAGACCAGACAGGGTGTCATAGGATATAAGGAAGCCCTCCAGCTTTCCTAACACTTTGGTCTTCCAGGTCACAGGGAGAGGCAGCTGGAGTTGAGAGCCTCCCCCTTGGTGGACGCTTCACTTCAGCAATGCTGATCCTGGACCACTCCAGCCCAGGCATGTAACCCTGGTCTGGTTACATGAGCCAGTATAGTCCTCAATGATGCTTAAGCTAGTTTGAGTTGTTTTTCACTTCAACGTACAGATCTGAACTAGTTTTTTAAGAGGTTCCTGGTCTCTTGCTTAAGAAGTATCAAGAGATGCAGATTACCTACAGGCTAAACTCCAAACTCAACCAGGCCTTCAAGAACCCAACCTCTGCCTCCATCATGATGGTCTACTGCTCCTCAGATGCAGCCTTCTCTGTGGACACTATGGATGAAAAAGTCCTCCTACCAGGAAACTGAGGTTTCCAGAAATGACTTCGCTAACATCATCTCCTCTATGGGGACTTCCTGGACTACTAGAGAATAAGTCGGCTTTACTCTGTGCCACCCTCTGATTATTCCACTGCTGTAAGCCCCTTGAGGGGGGTTTGTCCACTGGACTTGGGCGCACTGAAGGCACCCGATACCTATCTGGAGAATAAATAAAGGACTTCTGTGTGTGGCTCGTCCTCCCTAGGCTAGAGGAGACCTTTTTGGAGCTGATATCAGACACTGTGCCTGGTTCATAGTATCAGAGAAGGACTACTGCTTGGAGGAACCTCATCTAGGTTTCAAGGTGACCCCGAGAGAGACCTGTGAGCGGTTTCAGGATTGTATCCACTTGACTGACCACCAGGAATCAGCCCATATCCAACTTCCACAACTTTTTCACCAGGAGACTTGCCAGCCTGTGGCCCAGCTCCTAAAAGCCAGAAGCACATGCAGCTAGAATCAGAGAAAGACAGAGGCACATAAAAGCACTTGCTGAGACAGAAACTATGTAACAGACACACAAAACTCAAGACTGAGATGCCCATAAAGAAGAGAAAAAGCAGACCAAGAGCAGAGCCTGGAGGGCAGGGATTCAGAGGTGGAGAGCAGGGCAGGGGCAGGCTGGGAGGGGCAAGCCAGAGAACATCGCCATTCTTCTTTCTGGATTAATGCAACATTTTCTGTGGGGTTCCCTGCTTTTGTACTGCCCCTTATCTAATTTGTTAGTCAGTAGAAACTTTCTAAACACATACCTGGATATGTCATCCCCACAGCCCCCAGAATAAAGCCAAGATCCTTTTCTTGAGTTACAAGCCTTTTGATGTGAGCCTACACATCACCAGTCTTAAACTCCAGCCACTGCTGGCATTTCCCCCCGAGCATGCTCTCCCTTGCCTCTAAGCCTGGAAACATGCTGCTGTTCCCTCTACCTGGGGCACTCATTCCATACAGCCCCCTCCTTGGTTTCTCCTTCTGCAAATCACCGCCTCACTTCGATCTCAATAGCCAGTGTCCCTTTGTCAAGGGCAGCCTTTCCCTCACTCTCAGAGTAGTCTTGCCACTCTTCCCCACTTTCCAGAACAACTGATCCTTCCCACACTAGAGCTATACCCCAGGGCTCAACTAGAGACTCCAAGTCAGGCTGCTCTCACCAATACCCTCCAGCTTCCTACCTGCACCTGTCCTTAGACTCTCAGGGCTAGACTTGCCAGCCCTAGTCCCATGTCCTCCTGCCCTTGGTATCTCATTCCGTGCCCCCTCATTCTGTGTAGCTCTTCCTATTTAGGATCATGGTCTATCCACTAATTTTCTATTTAAAGAATTCTATTTAAGTAAAAGTTAATTTGAAGATAACATTAAATAATGCAGGTAGTATAAGGACACTGAATGTTTGGGAAACGTGACTCAGCCAGTGCTCTGTCCAGATCTTGATGTGCTTTGGCCTCCAATGGTTGGCACCTGTCCTCAGGTCACTGGGGCTCTTTACTTTCATTCCCAGGGAGGCCAAAGTGCCTGGCTGGCTTAAGACCTCTAGGACAGCCCTTAGCTATAAAAGACATGTGAGAGTATTATAGCCCTTCCCCTAATGCTTGTTTCAGACAACTCTGAGATCCTGTGTCTAGAACAGAACCTAGCACATAGTGAGCACTCAATAAGTGAATGAACAAATGCAGCCAAATTTATCAATCTTATCCTTTGTAATATCGAGAGTTTTTGTCACTCTTAGGCCTTTCCCATCCGAGATCAAAAAGGCATTTACCCATATTTATTCTGGTATATTTAATTGTTTGTGAATTTTGTATATTTAATCATTTGATCCATCTTGATATGCTGTAAGGACTGAGATAAATATATATTTTCTCCTCATGGCTAATCAGTTGTCCCAAGAGCAATTCTTGAATCTTTCCTTCATCTGTAAAACTAAGATATCTAAGACTCATTCAGTGAGGTGTTAAGCAGTCATTTATAAAGGTAGTTACAATGATTGCCACCACTTGGAAAAATGCTCACCTTTTCATTTTAACCATGTTTTATAGCTACGTAAAAATTATGTCAACGTATAAGCAAGATCGGGGAGAAACAGAGGAAAATAGATTCATTAAAAAGAGTTATAGAACTGTGGGTAATTTTTTCTTTGCTTTCTATTAATATTTATGAAATAATAAATTGAAACTTTAAATTAAAAGAATATGGAGAGGAAGGACTTAAAAGATAGCAAGCTGTTTTCTTGCTTGAGCTTGAAACAAATACTTGGGTGAAGGTAGGGGTATTTTTAGAGGTGATCTCAGGGAGCTAAAGATGATAGAGAATGCGGGTAAGGAAAAATTGTTACTGGAGGGCCCTAGGGAGTCATTATTATGGGAAAGACCAAGGAGACAGACTGTATGAAAACCTCTTCCTTTGGCCCTGTACCCTGATATCCCTCTCAGCCTCAGTTAAATGAGCAGAATCTCTGAAAGTGCCCCATCCAAAAGGAATCAGGTCTCAGGCATGTGTATCAGTGAGTCCAAAAGCTCCAATACCTTGCCCTGGCTAATAGGATGCTTCATCGGCCAGAAAGCAGGGATGCTGATCTCTGTGGTTATATACTAAGAATTGTATGAGGAACCATATATCCCCACACACCTATCTCTGGCAAATCCCTCTCTGACCCCTTAGAATTCAGTAGTTTTTTTTAAGTTGAATTCAGAGAACATTTTAATTCTTCAGTTGGTGGGCCAGCCATACTCATAATAAATGTGAAGAGCTTTAGAAGTAGAGATAAGTGAAGTCCTGGGTACCACTGGGGACCTAATGGTCTGTACTTTGGAGAGTTAGGCAGAGCGTGTCCTGGAGTCTGTGATACTTACACTAGGGCTTGCCTTTCTAACCAAAGGGGCACTTCACTTCAACCATCATGGCTTGACAGCCCCAGGCAATTCACTGGGGTTCCAAAGGCACCTTAGAAGAGCAGCTACCCACGTGTAAGCATACGCCAAGAAAACTGGCACCAAGAGATCCACCCCCCACACAGAACCAGGATGCCACTTGAGGTCTGGATTTGGGGGCAAAAGCGCTTAACTATCTTTTATAGTAGCTCTCCTGAAGTGCTCGCCCCCTCTGCCTCAGCCACAGGAGCCTGTGCCAGGGCTGTATCCCACACTGGACCTTCACTGGGCTTCACCTGATGCAGATACCAGCCAGGTCTGGGGGCTGCCCCTCGCCAGGAGCACTTCGGGAGTGTACTCTAAAATTTTGGAGATGCTCGCTGGTTCCCCCGTGAGAACTCGACCTGGCTGCAACCAGCTCCAGTGTATGTGAGCACGAGGAGTGAGAAAGTTCCCATCAGCCTTGCCTACGAAGGTGGACGAGCCTGCAAGGCCGAAGTGCGCGCGCAACACACCGCTGGGAGGCGGGGCGCTGGGAGGCGGGGCGCTGTGTCGCAGTCCGCCCATTCAGCCTTGCCCGCTACGTCACGCTCCGCAGGCCCTCCCAGATCCTCCTGATTGGTGGGCAGCGAGCGCGAGCGCCCCGGCCCCGCCCCTGCATGTGCCCCCGTGTGGCACGGCCCCGCCCCCTGACTTACAAGGCTGCTGGTGTGGCTTCCAAGTTGGAACGCGAAGGCGCGGGCGCGGAAGGGCCCCGAGTCTCCCAGGCTGAGGGAGCACTTTCCCGTCATGCTCGCGCTCTGGCCGTCGCCCCAGGCCTGACAGTGGCTGGCGGCTGTTCAGGAGCACAGTGCGTGCCCAGTTCGGCCCGCCACAGGCCCTTTCCTAAAGGCTCTTCCCGCCCGCGTATTGCAGAGCACCCAGAAATACCTATTGCCCAGGACCCCTCGACTGCGACACCTCCACGTGCCAGGAGGTTGGTCCTCGAGGAGCCGGCATGGGGGCTCTCGGGCCCAGGCTGATGTGGCACCCCACGCCTGGAGCCTCCAGCCCCATCCGTAGACGCCCCGTGCTGACCGCCGCTCACTCCTGGGCACCTCATCCCCGGACCCTTCCGCCGGCCCGCGCACCCTCGGGTCCTTCTGAACCTTCCCCGCACCCACGGGTGCTCCTCATGCCAGCGCGCGGGAACCGTGGAACTCCTCGGTGTAAGGAACTACTTCTTAGCAGCTTCTACCTCCGCACCTCTGGGCCCTCCGCGCCCACTCCCCTGCTCTGGGTTCCCGCGGCGGGGACCCCCTCACCCATCATCTCCCCCAGGACCCTCATGGGACCCTCCCTCGACCCCGCATTCTACCCCATACTCCGTCTCCTACCTCCTCCAGGTAAACATCCTTCCTCAAGGCCCATCCTCACTCCTGCAGCTATGCGATCCCTTCTCGGGCCCCGGGTCCCCACACCTCGCACCCCTCCGAGCCCTAGCACCGGGCCCTGCTTCCTCCCTCCCCCCCACCCCGCCCCTCACCCAACTCGTCTGCCAGACTCCTCTCCACATCCCTCACACCCCAGGTCC
>NW_006431210.1:10393712-10398597 GCF_000325575.1 Pteropus alecto
ACGAGGGCCGGGCGCCCGGCGCCGGCGAGAAAGGTGAGGAGGGGCGCAGGCGGGCCGGACGGCTGCGGGCCGGGGGCGTGTGCTCAGCCCGCACGGCCGGAGTTTGCTGCTCGGCGCTGGCACAGCCTGGGGGAGGGGTGCGCCCGGCCGCGAGGATGAGGGGGTGTGGGGTGCGCCCGCAGGGGAGGCTGTGAGTGTGCATGTGCCGGCGGAGATAGGCTGAGCGTGCCTGCGCTGGCAGAGAGCGTGTGAGGCTGGGTGTGCATCTCAGCGGGAGGTTGTGAGTGTGCGGGGTGACCCTGGCCGGCTGGGAGTTTGTGTTTGCGCTCATGCCGACAGAGAAGTTGTGAGCGGTTCTGTGTTCTTGACAGGTTGTGAGTGCGTGTGCCTTGGTGGGTTTTGTGTGTGCACGAGACAGAGAGGTTGTGTGTGGTTGCCTGATGAGCTGTGAGTGTGTGCACTAACTTGTGTGTGCACACTTCGAGAGACTGTAGGGTACGCGGGTACCTAACAGGTTGTGAGTGCATACTTTCCTAACGGCTGAGCTTTTGTGTATGTCTCCTATGTCGAGGTTTGTATGCACCTAAGAGGTGGTGGTATGTGTGGGTGTGTGAGACCTTTGCCTTCATGAGCCTGAACATGAAGAAATGTGTGTTCACTCCTGTTCACTCCTGACGGAGTTTATGTGTGTGCGATTGTGTGCCTACACCACCCACTGGCATGTTGGATATGTTGTGTCCATCCGCTGGGAGAGTGTGTGTGTGCACTCACACACACGAAGGCTATGTGTGTGCCTGCCCATGGTCTCATATGTGCAGATGTGTGCGCCTGCCTGTACCGTATGTGTGCAAAAGACAGGCTGTGTGCCTGGGTGTGTTTAGTTGGTTGTACAAGGGAGGGGGGGGGAGGGGGTGGTCAAGCAGGGCTAAGCCATTCTCCCTTCTTGGCTCTTTGCAGTCTCAGTGACACCAGCCTGGGAGTATCTGCAAAGCCTGATTCTCCCTGGGCCCATTTAGTGCCTGGCTCCCGCAGGCACTCAGGGAGACCTTAGGGTGCCAGGTGTGTCCCTTTCCAGAGAGCTGACACTGTGCTACAGTGGTTTGATTTTAGCACATTTGAGCCCCATCACCCTTTTGTTTCTTTCTTCTTCCTTTTCTTTTTGATTCTGACCCTCTCTGAGACTTGGTGTCCCCTTCGCTCATGCGCCCTGCCTACTGACCCTCTCCTGAGCTATCCTGAGGCTTGGACACTGTTTTGAAAGGCCAAGGAATCTGGCTTGTTTTGTTCTGATGACTAAAGGTTGCCTCACTCTCTTCCCACTGTGCACCCAGCAAACACCTGGACAGAGTTCAGGAGCAGCCCACCAGGACCCCTCCCCTCTCCAAGCCTGGACTGGCCACAGCTCACTTTGGGAAGGAGTCAAATTTCTTTCCGTGTGTTATCACCCTTGCTGTGCCAGGGGGGTGTGGGGTGCAGCCCTTCTGAGAAAGCAGGATGGGGATAGGGGAACACACCACTGCCTTTCCCCAAACAGAGACCACTGGGCAAGCCCACCAGGAACATGCAAGAAACCACCAGAGGTGCCCTCAGACTGGGGATTTGTCAACCCATTTGCACTTTTGTAGACTGTAAACATTGTGTCTGCATACCCGTTTTCTTTTATGTAAAGTGAGAATTCAAACTCCCCCAGGCATTTTTCTGTACCTTACAAACTGGCTAAAAATTCCAGAACGGGGAACATGACCATGTTACACAAACAGAAGCTCCAGATGCTGAAGTCACTCATGTCCCACCGGCATCTGAGTGCTGGGTTTATTTTAAATGAGGGAACTCTTTTAAAAAAAATTCTACAAGAGAGTGCTCCAGGTGAACCTCCATGTTAACCTGGGGCCCAAGCAGACAGCACCTACCTGGTCTGGTCTTCCTGCCATAGGACTGTCAGTTCTTGGGGCCCTGGCCTGCAGGCTCTGGGCTGGGTGTGTCCCCTCCTGGAGGGTTTAGTAGAAGGCATCAAAGAGGTTTGATGCCTGTGCTCCTTACTCTCTGTGGATTGAGTGCTCTGTGTGATGCTTTGCCAGAGAGAATCCACAGCTTTGTGAGGAGAGGTGTGGCATGAAGCAAGGAAATATTTGTCCGGGCCTCAGCCCTCCTGCTGCCTGCCACCTAACTCCAGGAGTAGTATCTTTTTCTATTTTCTCTTTTCCTCTAGCTGCTAGCCGCTCAGCTTTTTAAAGGAGAATCAATCTATCCGAAATCCAAACCATGTGCAAATACTCAGGATGATGCATGTTCTATTCTGCTTGTTTACATTGCTTTTCACCACAATCTTTTATCATCTTTAACAGCTTGTTTTGTTTGTTTTTCAGTGTCAGATTGGTTGATTATTAACCGATTAGAGGAATTCTTTACCTCCTTGTTCTGGGCTGAGGGTGGGGGAGAGGGAGAGGCGCATAGCTAGCTAGTAGCTTCTTGCTGAATCATTAAAATCCTTCTTGATGTAGTTTTTGCCTTAAAAAATGGAAACAATTTTGGTTAACTACAGTGTAGCAATAAACTTTGGAGTCAAACTTTGGAACAGTTTCTTCAGATTCATAAACCACTAAACAGATTTGGCAATGCTGCTAAGCTTAATCATGTTGATGTGTTTAAATAGGCGCAATATATTTTACATAATTCTAATTTTATGTAAACAATCATTTTGTTTTTAAATATGGGTCCAGAATGTTGTTTTTGTGGTCGGAAAGAAACTATTGGTTTTAAAAGTTTACTTTCATCGTCTATCCTATAAAATAGGACTCATAATGACTGCCTCTTGTGTTTGATTTGAGGGTTAAATGAGATGATGTACTTTAAGGACTCTTCCTGATTCACCGTTGTGTTACTATTCCATAAGCCTTGCTTTAGGTGTTGATTTGCAAAGGAAGCGCTAAGCATGGGCTGTAGTGTTTTGCACGAGTTGAATTACTTCTTGACACATTACCACGTGGTGGTGCACCTCTCCGAGATGACTGTCATCCCGGCCTGTCATGGAAGATTTATTTCTTAGTTGTGTTTGATTTGACTGATAGTGTAAAGATGCAGAGACAGATTTCTTCCTGAGTTTAATTCAGTTCGCCTTGCTATCTGGAAGTTGCCTCTTACAAATCAATAAGAAAACGTCGAACAATACAGTAGGAAAGTAGTCAAGAGAGATGAATGAGAAAGTCATAGATGAAATCCAAATGTCCAATAAATGTATGAAGTGATGCCACTTCATGCGAAACATTTTCATGCAGTTTGGTTAAACATTTTAACTGATTGGCAACATCTAAAGTAAATGCAAGTTTGGGGAAATGGATACTCTTAAAGACTTTTGTGAGAGAATAAAGTGAGTACAGACTTTTTAAAGAGTAATTTAGTACTGAAACATTTGGCTACAAGTAACAAAAAACCAGACTTATATTGCAGCTTATACCAATAGGAGTTTATTCTTCTCATATAACAAGCCGTCTGGAGGTAGGCTACTGCTAGGTTTGGTTCAGCAACTCATTGATGTCAGGGCTGACATCACTGTGATTCTCTTGGCTTTCCTTCATGTTGTAACATGGCCACCACCCCTCCAAACACCACAGTCACCTTCAGGGCAGGAAAAAGGGACAGTGCCAGTGAAAACATTCCTAGGGACCACTCAGCATTCTTTTGCTGACGTTTACTTGGCCAGAACTGGGTCACATGGCCACCCCTCACTGCAAGCAAAATGAGTTTCCAGCTTTTTAAGCCTTTCTTATGGGTGTGAGAGAGGAGATGATTGGTAATGAGTGAGAACAGGTGGTGAGTTCAGCCAATCCACAATGATGGCCACGCCTTCAAAGCCCGAGTTCTACTGGGATTCTCTCCTAGAGAAATAAAGCCTCGTATGTGCTCAAAGGAACATATACAAGGATTTTCATTGTTGGCTACATTGCTGGCAGTAGCAAAAATTGGGACCTTCCTAAGTGTCAGCAGGCAAACAGACTGTGATAACAGTACCACAGAATACTGTGGGACAATTGAAAGAACAAGTTAAATCAGATCTAACCATACTGACATGTAAATTTCCAAGACATTTTAAAGGAGAGAGGGAATTTGAAAAACAGTATAAACAGTATGAGTCTACCTTTGTTTAGGAAAAAAAGTGTGCAAAACTGTGTACGTATGTCTAGAAATACACACCAAAAAGTCTAGAAGGAAATACTAAACTGACAACTGATTTTTCTCTAGGGAGAAGACTGGGATGGGAAGCGAAGGAACTTTGCCTTTTTGTTTAAATATTAATGAAAACATACTCATGTTTTACAGATGAATTTTTTTTAAAAAACTAAAGTAGAAAAGAAATTCCCCATAGCTGTTTGGAGGGGGATAGATAATTTAAGGGAATTGAACGATACTAAAACAAAAAACCCTCAATTAGCATGCAGTGTTAGCAAGAACATATCAGCTCTAGCTAAACAGTTAATTATTTTATAAGCTAATACATGTCCCTTGACAAGATTTCTGTAGGCAAGTTTGTTTTGGCAGATATTTTGGCCCAAGACACCAGGTATGTTTCTCCCCAGTGTTTGCAGCACTCAAGCTTAACTTAGAAACCTTTAACCTTTGGTCTGCTAACAAAATTATAGCGAGAAGACACTTGGAAGCAGTCGTTTTCTCAGACGCCAGAAGAGATTTGAAGTAGGTTCAGTCTGACAACTTTTTTAAATTAAACTATTTATAGGTAACTTTAGGTTTACGTGCAGGTGTAAGAAATCACACAGAGATCCCCTGTTCCCTGTACCTGGCTCCCCCCAGTGTTAACATCTTGCAAAATTGTAGTACAGCATCAGGACGTCAACATTCGTATAGTTAAGATACAGAAAAATTCCATCAG
>NW_006431210.1:10398623-10447296 GCF_000325575.1 Pteropus alecto
GGAAGACCTCTGGTGGTGTCCTTTTATAGCCACACCTACTTCCCTCCCATCCCTGCCCCGTCCTTAGCCCATTGCCAACCACTAGTCTGCCCCTTATTTACAAAATTTTGTCATTTTAGGACTGTATATAAACGAAGTCAAACAATATGTGATCTTCTGGAATTGACTTTCTTCACTCAGCATAATTCTCTGGATTTTCATCTAGGTTGTTGCTTGTAGCAATAGTTTGGTTTTTGTTTTGTTTTTTGTTTGTTCTATTACTGAGTAGTATATGACATGGATATACCACAGTTTGTTTAACCATTCACTCTGAGGGATATCTGGGTTGTTTTGAGGTTTTGGCTATTACAAATAAAGCTGCTATAAACATTAGTGTACAGGTTTTGCATAAACACGAGTTTTTATTTCTCTGAGATAAATACCCAGGCTTGCAATTGCTAGGTCATCTAGTAGTTGTATAGTTGCTTTTTAAAGAAACTGCCAAACTTTTCCAGACTAAGTGTACCATTGTACATTCTCACCAACAATGAATGAGTGATCCAGTTTCTTTGCATCCTTACCAACATGCAATGTTGTCATTATTTTTAAATTAGCCATTCTGATAAGCGTGTAGTGGTGTCTCGTTATGGTATTTATTTGAATTTCCTTGATGGCTAATGATATTGAACATCTTTTCAAGTGCTGCTTTCATTCTGTCTATCTTTGGTAAGATGTTCCTTTATGTCTTTTGCTTGTATTCTAATTGGATTTTTTTTATTGTTGAGTTTTGAGAGTTCTTTACATATTCTAGATATCAATCCTTTGTCAGATATGTGGTTTGCAAATATTTTCTACTTGTCTATAGCTTGTCTTTTCATCTTCCTAACAGGGTCCTTTACAGAGAAGAAGTTTTTATTTTTGATAAGGTGCAAAATATCAATTCTTCCTCTTACTGATTGTGCTTGTGATGTCAAGTCTAAGAACTCTTTATCTAGCACTAGATCTCAAAGATTTTCTCTTATTCTTTTTCCAAAAGTTTTGTACTTTTACATTTAAGACCATGATCCATTCTGAGTTAATTTTTTTATAAGGTGAGAGATTTAGGTTCAGTTTTTTGCCTCTGGGTTCTTATCACTTCAGGCACATTTGTTGGAAAGGCTATCCTTCCTCTTTTGAATTTCTTTTGCATCTCTGTCAAAAATCAGTTTGGCATATTTGTGTAGGTCTCTTTCTGGATTCTTTATTTTGTTCCACTGGTTTATGTGTCTGTACCTCTGCCTATACCACACAGTCTTGATTTCTGTAGCTACTTGTGAAGTTTTGAAATAGGATAGACTGATTCCTCCAACTTTTATTCTCTTTCAAAATTGTTTTAGCTGTTCTAGAGTTATTGTCTTTCTATATAAATTTTACAGTAATCTTGTCTGTATCTACAAAAATCTTGCTGAGATTTTGATAGGAATTGAATTAAAACTACATCAATTTGGGGAGAATTGACATCCTTACCATGTTGAGTCTAATCCTTGGATGCAGTATGTCTCTACATTTTATTAGATATTCTTTGATTCTTTCATCAGGGTTGTATAGTTTTCAGCATCCAAATCCCGTTAATGTTTTGTTAGATTTGCATCTGTTCCTCTTTTTTTAAGTGATTTTATAATATTTTTTATTTCGGTGTTCAGGTGTTCAATATAAAGCTATATAGTATAGTATAGCTTGTATATGGAAATAAAATTGACTTTTATTTATTTTTCTTTTTCTTGTATCCTGTGACTTTGCTGAGCTCACTTTTAGTTGTAAGAAGCTTTGTAGATTTGGGGTTTTTTTTTAACATAGATAAACATGTCATCAAATAAGAATACTTATATTCATTTATCATATGTAAGCCTTTTATTTCTTTTTCTTGCTTTATTGGATTAACTAGAACTTCCAAAAGTATGTTAAATAAGAATGGTGAGAATGGACATCCTTGTCTTGTTTCCAGTGGGAAACTATTCAGTCTTTCACCTTTAGGTATAAAGTCAGCTATAGGTTTTTGTAGATATCAGGTTAAGAAAGTTCCTCTGTATTCCAATTATTCTGAGATTTTTTTTATCAGGAATGGATGGTGAATTTTGTCGTAATGCCGCTTCTGCATCAGTTGACATGATCATGTCAGTTTTCACCTTTAGACAGTTGTATGGTAGATTACATTGATGGATTTTTTAATATTGAACCAGATTTCTTTCCTTGAATAAGCCTGATGGTTGTGGTATTTAATTCTTTTTATACACCGGTAACTTCTATTTGCTAATATTCTGTTAAGGATTTTTACATCTGTATTCATAAGTGATATTTGGCTGTAATTTTTTTGTTTTTGTTTTTATTTTGTTTTTGTTTTTTGGTGTTTTTGCATTGTTTTTGTTTTTTGGTGTTTTTGCATTGTTTTGCTTGATACTGGTTTGGTATCAATCTTCATAAAATAAATTAGGAACTGTTTTCTCTTCTCTTCTGGAAGAGATTATGTAAATTTGGTGTTAATTCTCCAATGAAATCATCTAGGCCTGGAGATTTCTTTTGTGGGGAATTTTTAAACTGTGAATTCAATTTCTTAATAGTTATAGAGGTATTCAAAGTATCTCTTTCTTATTGGGTAAGTTGTTACACTTTTGTTTTTTGAGATTTGATCCCTTTCATCTAAGTTGCCAAATTTGTATATATAGATGTTCATAGTACTATACCCTTGTTACCTGTTTGATGCCTACAGTGATATCCCCTGTTTTATTCCTGATGGCGTTAATTTGTGTCTTCCATCTTAGTTTTTGTCAGTCTCACTGGCAGTTTGTCAATTTTCTTGATCTTTACAAAGAACCAGCTCTTTGTTTCATTGATTTTTCTCTCATTTGTATGTTTTCAACTTCATTGGTCTGTGTTCTTTTATTATTCCTTTCCTTCTTCTTGATTTGGGTTTATTTTGCTTTTTCTAGGTTCTTGGAGAGAAGCTTAGATTATTGATTTGAGACTTTTCCTATTTCCTAATGTATGTATTTAGTGTTACGAATTTTTCTTTTAACACTACTTTTGCAATGTCCCACGCACTTTGATGTGTTATATTTTCATTTTCATTCAATTCAATATATTTTTAATAGACTTCATTTTTTAGAGCAGTTTTAGGTTCACAGCAAAATTGAGCAGAAAGTAGAGTTCCCATGTAATGCTGACTCAATACACACAGCCTCCTCCCACTATTAATATCCTACACTACTAATATCCTGCACCTAAGTGGTATATTTATTTTAATCAATGAATCTACATTGACACATCACCCAAAGTCCACAGTTTACATAAGGGTTCACTCTTGGTGTTGTACAGTCTATGGGTTTTGACAAATGTATGATATGTATCCATCATTATAACATCACACAGAATAGTTTCAGAGCCCTAAAAATCCCATGTTCTATTTATTCGTTTCTCCCTCCCCCAACCCCTGTCAAACACTGATCTTTTTACTATATCCATACTTTTGCCTATTCCAGAGTGTCACATGATTGGAATTATAAAGTATGTAGCCTGTTCAGATTGGCTTCTTTTACTTGCTAAAACGCATTGAAATTTCCTCTATGGCTCTTCATGGCTTAATAGCACATTTCTGTTCAGTGCTGAATAATAGTCTGTCGTATGGATGCACCACAGTTTGTCCATTTTCCGAGGAAGACATCTTGGTTGCTTCCAAATTATAGCAGTTATGAATAAAGCTGCTGTAAATATCTGTGTGCTGTTTTTTTTCTCAACATGTTTTCAGCTCATTTGGGTACAAACCAAGGAGTGCCACTGCTGTATCGTATGGTAAGAATATTTTTAGTTTTGTAAGAAACTGCCAAACTGTCTTCCAAAGTGACTTTACCATCGTTAGTTTCCAGAAGTTTAGATATAAAGTATTTTAGTGTGGATTTCTTTGGTTTCATCCTGTTTGTGGCTCACTCAGCTTCTTGAATTTGTAGGGTTATGTCTCTTGCCAAATTTGGGGAGTTCTCAGCTTTTATTTTCTTTTTCAGCGGTGCCTTTTCTCTTCTCCTTCTGGGACTCTGATGACACAAATAGTAGGTCCTTTGTTATAGTTCCATAAACTTATCAGTATTAACTTTAAAAAAAAAAAAAAAATCTTTTCTCTCTGTTGATTCAGATTAGGTCATTTTTATTGTGTTATTTTCAAATTCATCCATTTGTTTCTAGTCTCTTCCATTCTACTAGTGAGCCTATCCACAGAACTTTTTATTTCAATTCTTGTATTTTTTGAGTTCTCAATTTTCCATTTAGTTTTTCTCTGTATCTTGTATTTCTTTGCTGAGACTTTGTTTCCTTGCTGAGGCCTTCTATTTTCTTTATTCGTTTCCAATAAATTTGTTGTCAGTTGAGTGTAACATCTCTGTCATCTTGGTGTTGACACCTGTTGATTGTCTTTCATTTGGACAGAGCTTTTCAGGTTCTTGGAATAACAAGTAAATTACAGTTGAAACTCTGCATCTTATTTAAAGCTTCTGCTTTAGTTGTTTTCTCTGACGCTGCTTCGAGGAGTAAAGGGACAGCACTGCCTCATTACTGCCGAATGGACGTAGAAGTCTAGGATGTCCACCTGGCTTCTTCTGACAAACTGATTGGCAGGCCAGGGAGTTTCGGCTGTCACATGGCCGAACTTCAGTGGGAGTGGTCTCGTGACCACTAGGCAATGGTGACAGCCCTGGTCTTCCCGACACCACCCCAGTGGGAAGGGGAGGAGCGCTTCCTTGCTGCTGGCCATGTGGTCTCCACTGACACCACTGGGAGAGGAGAGGACTCATTACCAGCTGTCAGGGATGAAAGTTCTGGGCCTTCTCTGTGACTGCCCCAACAGTTGTTGTGGGTGCCTCCTTACTCCCTGAAATAGGTGGAATTCTAGGTACCCATTGATTTTTATTGGCATGGGTGGGTTTGGGGGGCCATAGTGTGGAGGGGTGGTGGTGGTGAGGGGTGTTAGGCTACAGTAGAGCAGTTATTGTCTGAGACTTTTCGGTCTTGCTAGACTCTCTCTTTTTTGGTTCTTTTGTTACAAAAAGTAGGCTTTTGAGGGGACTCTTTTTGTCTGTGGCTGTTGATTTTTCTCTATATCCGGGTTCTTTAGCTCTAAATCTGGGCTGTATGAGGCAAATAGAAAACCCAGGATCACCACCATGTTTCAGATCTCAAAGTCCCTAGTTAGTCTTCCTTCCTCTTTCCACCTTTCAGCATCTTCTTGTTTGCTTTACAGCAGTGTCCATGGTTTATAGTTTTACTTGATGGAAAGAATAGGAAGAAGTATGTCTGTTTCATCTTCCTGGAAGCAAAAGTGCCCTGATTAACTTTCAGACCTAAGTATTTTAAGGAAGACTAGAACTAGAAAGTTGTAATCGTAAAGGTTTATTTCCACATCATGCTAATGACCTATGTAAAAGTCAAATTGAGTTAGTGCTTTGAGAATCTTGGTTGTCCCTGTAAAGAGAAATGATAATAAATTCAGTGTGAAATCAAGTCTAGATCAGAAGGGCTTAAGCGACAGCTGTTGTTTAACCATCCTTAAAAGGATATATTCATAAGTTTTGATGATAACACCAAAATTTTAAATCAGTATTCCTCAGTATCCTGATTTAAATGTATTTTTGATCTAATATTCTGTTTGATTGGCAAGCATGTTTAGACCCACTGATCTTTCATTTTATTACTCAATTGAGAAAGAATCCACTTAAGTAGATAGAAATGTCTTCACGGAGAAAACACAAGGGAGCTTATCTCTGGATTCAGCGCTTGTGACCACCAGACAGGGCTCCCTGGCCAGTAACTGGACAAGACTGGTTCCAGTCTGTGCAGCCCTGGAAGTAGGCCTGAGGGCTTCAGGAAATAGGCCTGAGGGCCCCAGGCTCTACTTGACTGGAGTGCCCTAGATTGGAGAACCCCGTTCGGAATGGCCAGACTGAGTTTTCAGGTTTCAAGTTTAATTCTGAGATATTTGTTTATTTTTCTTCTATGTAGTTCTATTGAGGCATAATTGACATACAACACTATTTGAGTTTAAGGTGTACAGTATAATGACTTGACCTATGAATATATTGTGAAATGCTTACCACAATAAGTTTACTTAACACCCATCACTTCTCATAGTTACAAAAAAAATTTTCTCCTTATGATGAGAACTTTTGGGATTTCTCTCAGCACCTTTAAATATACCATATAGCATTGTTAACTATAGTTACCATGTTGTACGTTACATCCTTAATCCTTATTTACCTGATAACCAGAGTTTGTACCTTATGACCACCTCCACCCAATTCTCCCACCTTTTACCCCCTGTCTCTGGCAACCACAAATCTGATCTCTTTTTCTATGATATGGGTTTTTTTTTTTAAGATTTCCCATATAAGTGAGATCATACAGTATTTATCTTTCTCTGTCTTATTTCACTTATCATAATGCCCTCGATGTCCAGCCATGTCTTCACAAATGTCAGGATTTCCTTTTTTATGACTGAATAATATTCCACTATATAGATGATATAACATGTAAATAATATTCCATCTTATATTTGTAAGGATATGGGTGTGTGTGTGTGTGTGTGCATGTGTGTATTCATTCAACCATTGATGGATACTTAGGTTGTTTCCATGTCTTGGCTATTGTAACTAATGTTGTAATGATCATGGGGTTGCAGATATCTCTTCGAGATAATGATTTCATTTCTTTCAGGTATATACCAGTGAAGTGTCTTTTTCTCTTTTAGTGATGTTGGGGATAGAGGGAGGGGGATACATAGCAGTGCCGGTGGGTTCACTAGATCCTTTCAGCCAGGAACTGGCAGAGGTCAGGAAACACTCTGGCCACAGATGCATCATTCTAGATTTAAATATACTTTTTTTTTTTTTTCACTTGCTCTGACAGTAATGTATGGTGCCAAGGTCAGCAGCATATAGCTACTGAAAAAAGGGGGGATTATAAAGATTCTCTTGGGATAATACTGAAGGTATAATATGTACCTTCAAACTTACTTTCTGGATCTTAAATCTTGATTTGCCAGACATTTAAGATTCAGTATTTTTAATACCTATCTTTCTTTTAAAAATTTACTTTCTTTAAGTAGTTTTCTTTCCTTTAATCTTTTAACATAATTTTCCTATTTTTAAAAAATAAGGGTGCATATTCAGTGCTTTATTTAAAATGAGATTAAGCAAATATTTGCCTTTATGGCTTTGAAATAATACCGCGTAGTGGAGCAAAGACTTAGGAACTGCTTGTACCACTGGGTTGGGATGTGGACATTCTTGTATTTGGGATCAAGGCTGAAAACACTGGTGGCATAGTTCTCTGAAACCAGAGCCTAATAAACAGTGATCTTTATGGATGCTAAGGATTATATAATCTCTTAGCTCATTTTGATTTTGAGTAGCTGCTTCAAGTTAAAAACTGAAAGGTTTCTTTGTAATTATAATTTGTATTAAGGCTATTTGTCAAAATATTTTGAAATCCTGTACTTAAAGCACTTTAAAAACTAAAGAGAAGTGGCTTACCATCTGATGACTGATACTATTATTACCTTTCAAAATTAGTATTTATCCTAAGCTTTCAGTGTTTCAGGGTATTTTGAAGTACAAACTGAATCACCTTGTCAACATGGCTTGAATAAATGTAGCCATTTAGTACCAGAGAGAAGTCAGTATTCCAATGAGTTCATACTGTACTTTAAATTGTATATAATGTCTCCCTCTGCATTGCGATCAAGATTTAACTTTTACCTTTAGCCTGTCATAAATTTGTTCTAAGTATTTGCCTCACTTATGTTCAAGTCAGAAACTAATGACTTTAATTCCATACACTTCAGTCAGAGCTATATTTTCTTTCCCCTTTTTGAGGAAACGGCTCAATGTTATTTTTGTTTGGGTTAGAACAGATATGTTTCATAGCAGTCATCAAACAAGTGTACAATTCTAGTAGCCGTTAACTCTTGTCAAAGATATAAGCACTTATTGGTGAGCAATAATTTTTCTATTCTACAGTAATACCCTGATTCACTACCATAGGCCTAACTTCTTTCCTTGAACCTTTTTTAAGTTTAATTTTTTTATTCAGGTAAATTTGCATACAACAAAAATCATTCTTTTCTGTGTAATTCAAGGTTACAGAGTTCTGTGGGTTTTGACAGACTGATACAGCTGTCCTCCGCAATCAAGAGAGTATTTCCATCACTCTCAAGATATTCCTAGTGCCCCTTTGCAATCATCCTCCCTCCATACTCAGCCCCCAACAAGTACTGATCTGATCTTTTCCCTACTGTTTTCTGCCTTTTCCAGAAAGTTATATGAATGGAATCGTGCAGTATGTAGCCTTTTGAGTTTGGCTGCTTTCACTCAGTATAATGTTTTTGAAATTCATCCAGATGATTGCATGTATCAGTAGTTTGTTGCTATTGCTGAGTAGTATGAAACTGTATAGATGTACTACAGTTGGCAAGTATATGTTTAACATTATAAAAAACTTTCAAACTGTTTTCCAAAGTGGCAGTACCATTTTGCGTTTCCACAAGCAATGAATGACAATTTCTGTTGCTCTACATACAATCTTGTCAGTATCTGGCATGGTCAGTTTTTTATTTTATTCTAGTGGGTATCAGGTGGTATCTTGTTACGGTTTTAACTCATATTTCCATAGCAGCTGATAGTGTTCTTTATGTGTTTGTGTACCATTTAAATTATTTGCTAAAATGTGTCTTTGAATTGTTGCCCTTTTTTAAAAAATTAGATTGTTACATTTCTAATTATTGAGTTTGAAGAGTCTATATGTATTCTGGATACAAGTACTTTGTTGAATGTGTGTTATGCAAGTATTTCCTTCCTATCTGTGGTTTGTTTTTTTAATTCTCTTAGCAATGTCTTTATTTTCCATTTTTTTTTATTGTGGGAAAATGCACATAACATAAAATTTATCATCTTAACCAATTTTAAGTGTACAGTTCAGTGGTATTAAGTATATTCATATTGTTGTGCAACTATCACCACCATCCATCTCTAGAACTTTTCATCTTGCAAAACTGAAACTCTGTCTCCATTAAATAGCCCCTGGCAACCACCGCTCTACTGTCTGTCTCTGATTTTGACCACCCTAATTACCTCATATAAGTGGAATCATACAATATTTGTCTTCTTATGATTGGCTTATTTCACTTAATATAATGTCTTCAAGGTTAATCAGTGTAACATATGTCAGAATTTCTTTCCTTTTTAAGACTGAATAATATTACATTGTGTGTGTATATATATAATATACAATATGTATAGTGTATATATGTATAATACTGTACATATTGTATACACTTTTATGTATGTGGCATGTAAAATATGCCACATTTTGTGTATTTGTTCATTCCTCAATGGATACTTGGTTGCTTCCATATTTTAGCCATTGTGAATAATGCTGTGAATGTGAATTTACAAATATAAGCTTGAGTCCCTGCTTTCTTTTGGGTTTATACCCAGAAGTGGAATTGCTACATCATATGGAAACTCTGTGTTTAATTTGTTGAGGAACGACCATACTGTGTTCCACAGCAGCTACACCGTTTTACTTTCCCACCAAGTACCTAAGGGTTCCAGTTTTTCCACATTCTAGTAAATATTTGTTATTTTCTATCTTTTTGATAGTTGGAGATGTTAAAGATGTGTTTTGAAGAGCAGAAATTAAGGTTTATTTGTTTGCACATGGCTATCCAATTGTTTCCACATCGTTTGTTGAAAAGACTATCCTTTTCTATTGTATTGCCTTTGAACCATTATTAAAAATAAATTGACTGCATATGTGTGGGTCTATTTCTGGACTCTCTCCTTAAATTTTGATCAGCCTCCTTAATGTGAAGCAGTGTTAAGCTTAATATAGTACCAATCTCCCTCGGTAGTAAATTTTTGGTCATGATTTAAACAGAAGAGAAGATCAAGACATTTTACAGACAGGCAGGGCAGATTTACTCTGCATTTTGCAGTGAGGGGGCTCTGAAAGATAAAACCTGTGACTTTTTCCACTCTATTTTTAGTAACTTACCCAAACAGAAGTTTGGGTACAGTATGTCTTTTTTCAGGTTTAAAATTGGGGCTGAGAATTTCTTCTAATCTTGAATAGCCTGCAGAAAGCTAATACAAAAGTACAAGATAAGATAAATAAGCATTTGAATTTAAAATATAGTCTCCCATGGTTTTACAGTAGTATAAAAATAGTGACTATCTTGATGGAAGCTAAGAGAACAAAAGAATAGAATATCACTAGAACAGAAATGAATGTGCTAAAGCCCCAGCACTGCAGAAAGGTCCTGGGCTCTAGAGGATGTGGGGAGACCTTTCAGGCTGTCCACAAACATCTGCAGAAAAAAAAGGAAGGGCTTATACTACCTGAAACTGTAGGGACGAGCTGGGCTCATTCACTGAGTAGGTTGAGTTCTTTTGCCACCAGTTAAATAAACCAGGTGAAACTTTTCTGAGAATGAAATCCTCATCCAGGAAGTGTAACCCAGTTTGTATAAAGATGACAGTTCTGTTTGCCACTAACGTTGAGATACCGCTTAGAAAATAACGTAGAGATAATCAGAGTCTCAGAGATGGGAAAGACTGGGCAAATGGCTAACATTGTTTTCTATCTTCCTACCTCCTGTCTGGGTTCCCATTCCAGTTCTTTCTTAGTGAAGCTGCTGGATATATGTTTCTAAAGCACAGCTCTAATCATGCTGCTACCTGCTCAAAGCTGTTTCTCAATAGTCCGCCTTTGGCTCCAAGATAAAAATGTGACATTTCACAGCCTGCAGCCCTTCACGGACTGACCCTAGACCACCTTTACAGCCTTTTGTCCAGGAACCCCCTTCTCCACTCTAATGAACCACTTGCCAAGCCCAAACGTGCTATGCTCTTTCACTCCACTGTGCATGTACTGGTTCCTCATACTAGAACGCCTTTTCCCTATGTGCCTGATTGATTCTTAGTCATCTTCTAAGATCTAGCTCAAGCATCACCATCTCTTGACACCTTCCTGCACTGCTTGAGCAGGATGCAGTCGAGTATCATGTTCAAGGGCATAGGTGTAGGTTTGAATTCCAGCTCCATCAATTATGAATTGCGTGAACTTTGACAAGTTATTTAATCTCTGAGCCTTGATTTCTTAGTAGTAAATACCTCATAGGTTTATTATGAAGATTAAATAATATGTATTATGTAGTACATATCAAATTATATAAATATTTAATAAACACGTGTTCTTATATATGTAACCTCTAATTTGTTTATTCAGTAAACATTAATTGAACACCCACTATGTGCCGTTCACCTATACCAGGTGCTTGGGATGCACAGATACATGAGACCTGCCCATGTATTTCAGGTTCTCGAGTATAGTCCTTTAAGAAGATGATATGCAAACTGCCATGGAAGCTACCATTTATGTTGTGACTAACATGTGCCAAGCACCTTATATGTGTATCTCATTTCATCCTCCAACAACCTAAGTTGTAGATATTATAATCCCCATTTTAAAACTGTGGACATTGAGTCTTAGGTTAAGTGACTTGCCTATATGGTTGATATATAGGTATATACATACCAAATAGTTGAGCCAAGAGTTAAACCTAGTCTATCTGGCTCTGTTAAAAGGAAACTTGGGAAATATTTGAAGAATATCATAAACCCTTTGAGATTCATATCTTCAAAGACAGCAACCATGTTTTTCCAAAAGATGCTTCTTTCTACTTTTGCCAGAAGCAGCATATTTAACAGGATAAATTCTAGGGTTTACCCAAGTCGACAGGCCACATTTTCTTAGAATAAATGTTCTGTTATTTATATAACAAATTGTTTCTTCGAATCTTGCTATTAACTCTTAACCTTCTTCTGTATTAACTTTTATCTCTAAAATTCTGGAAGAAGTGATAGTTTTTACACACTCACTCTAACTATGTAACTAAACAAAAGTAGACTTTTAAGATGTCTTTAGAAGGAAAGAATGCTAAGAAAGCTCTTAAAGATGCTTGAATCCCATTGTATTGGTCATGGTTATAAGAGGCAAACCACAGAATTCACTTCAACTATTTTAGACAGAAAAGTGTTTGTCAAAAGATTTTAGTGGCTCGTAGATCCTCTTGTATGGCCAAAGAATCAGATTTGGCAGTTTCACGGCCGGGAAAAAAATGCTTAACTATATCTTAGCACCATTCTAGTGAAATATACTACTACCCCCACCTGCTAATGATTGAACTTGGAAGCATCAGTATAACAGTACTTGTTCTCAAACTTGGTGCTCATTTTCTAGGAACTACTAGAAATAAAAAAGAAACCAATTCTTATAGGCCCGTTTCATTCTCTTTAGGTATATGTTCATTCGAGGAGCTGGGCTGAGGTCTAGTTAAAAGAGATCTTACAATAACAAAATCCTAGATGAATAAATTGAGGCATGTTCAAACAATGAAATTATATATGGTAATGGAGAGGAATAAACTGGAGCCACATCCGTTAATATTGCTAAAATTTAAAAACATACTGAACAAAAAAAAGCAAGGTCCATACTAATGCATACAGTATAATACCATACATATAAAGTTTAAAACATACAAAAATAGTTTCTATATAGTGTATGGATATGTGCATATGTTATAAAACTACAGAAACATCTTTGAGAATGATGAATAACAAATTCATAATAGTGATTATTTCTGGAGAGGGAAGAAAAGGAGTGGGATCGGGAAGGGTACACAGGTAGCTTCAGTTGTATCTTCAATGTTTTGTTTTTTAGGATCTATTTTCTTGAGACAGATACAGCAAAATGTTAAAATACGCTAGATATGAGTCGTCGAGTAGCCCAATACATAGTCGTTTATTATATTTATTCTTGGTACTTCTCTGTATGTTTAAATATTTCCTAATTTAATATGTTAATCCTGGACTTTAGTTGAGTATTAAGATAGATCTTTAAAAAGAGTACCATT
Source organism: Pteropus alecto (assembly GCF_000325575.1). Lineage (NCBI taxonomy): Eukaryota > Metazoa > Chordata > Mammalia > Chiroptera > Pteropodidae > Pteropus > Pteropus alecto. The sequence continues at coordinate 10,411,594 of NW_006431210.1, forward strand.
TTTATGCAGAAATAAATTCAGAAGAAGTGGTAAAAATGCAGTTATTGAATTTAGTCGGTTCTTTTTCCACCTCGGAAAGTATTTGGGAAGATGTCCAAAACAACATGGTCATTGAGCTTTCTAATGGGTGTTCAGCGATCCTCAGTGCTAGCTCAGGCTGTGCCAGGTATGCAAGCTAGAACCAGGTCCTATTATGTTTCTCTCAGGTGACCTTCCAAAGGATGTCATGAGTGCTTGGTCTAGAGCCAAGTTGGCTTTGTGTGTAGAGTGCTGGTCACAAAAGTCCATGTTGGTTTAAAATGTTCTGTTTACAACTGTGTAGTCAAATAGCCTGGATGTCATCAAAGGAACAGTTTGCCTTATTTGCCAATTCTACCCTGTTATCGTGGGAATTTATTTTGGGAATAAAGAAACTGAAATGTTTAGTCGAGTCCTTTTATATTAAGCAAAGTGAAATCGTATTGGAAGAAGAACAAAGGAATGTGTGAAATGCTAAATCAAGAGGAGTCATCTTAAAATAAATCAGCTGGAAAAGCGTTTGAAGACTTGTGGCATCACTAGCACAGGGGCCCTCACGAAGCCTTTGAGCTGCTAGGATTTCCATTTGAACTCGAGCTCTGTCTCCCCAGTGGCCTCGGCTGCCTCCAGCACTGTTCTCTTAGTGCAGGAATTTTTAACCTGGAATCCACAGATCCCCAAGGGGTCCATGAATAGAATTCAGGGAGTCCATCAACATGGTTAGAAAAAAAATATTAAATCTTAATTTTTATTGACCTCTAGCTAAAATTTAGCAACTTTCTCAGTTACGGAGGTAGCTGGCAACAAACCACTGTGGTATTAATGGTGCCTGTAACTTTATCATCATGTCCAAAACAGATTGGCCTATGATTTTCTTCTCTTAAAATGTCCTTGTGAGGTTTTGGTGTCGAGGTTATGCTGGCCTCAAAAAATAAACTGGATAAATTTATTCTCTGGAAGAATTGTGTAAGGGGGTTATTTCTTCCTTAAATATTTGATAGAATACATTGGTGAAGCCCTTTGATGCCTGGAATTTTATTGTAGGAAGGTTTTTTTTTTTCCAATATAGATTTAATTTACTTAACAGAGGTAGGACTATTCAGATATTCTGTTTCTTCTTGTATATGTTTTGGCAAGATTCTTTTTCCTAGTAGATTCTTTGTCCACTTCCTCTACATTTTCAAAATAATGGGTGAAAGTTGTTCAGAATATCCTGTTATCTTTTTAATGGCTGTAGAATTTGTAATACTGTCCTCTTTTTCATTCTTGATATTAGGTAAGAAATTTTAAACATTAACAAAACTCAGAATTCTTAAGGGTTCGGGAAAATGACAATGACTAATAGGAGTTTAAATTAGTACAATTCTTCTGGAAGACTGTAAATATATTTTATCCAACAACCCCTCTTAAGGAATTTGCCACAAATAAATAATTTCACAAATGCAAAAATATTCAACATAGCATTACCTATAGCATCAAAATAATTAAAAAAACGAACAAACCTGTAAACAAATTAATAGGGGACAGGGAAGTAATTATGTTATTTACATTCACTAGAATACTTTTTGTAGTTACAAAACATAGAATATTGACATGGAAAAGTGCTAATATTGACATGGAAATATTGTTGGTCACAAAAAACAAGTCACAGAAGAGCATGTACAGTGTAGCCTCTTTTTATTTAAATATATACTTCTATGTGTGAATGTGTACATAGAAAATAATTTGGGAACATGGTCACCAAATTCCCTACAGCCGTTATCTATGGGTGGTAGGATGTTGGGTAATAGTTATTTTCTTTTTGCTCTTCTACATTGTTTAAAATATTTGCATGAACATGCATCACTTCTACAAAAATAGCAAAACTTTCTAAAGAGCTTGGCAGTAACAAGTAGATGAGAGGGTGTTAGGGAAAGGGAGTATCAAAGCATTTTTCTTGCCTGATAGAGAAGGATAGCTTAAAGCTATAAGAAAGAAGAAATTATCAACTGAGCAAATCCTGTAGAAAGACAGGAAAGGCCTGGACTCTTGCAGAAATTAGCCTTAAAGGGGCAACACAACATTTCTCTCCAGAAAGGAGGAAAAGGTGATTGGAGATATGCGGAAGTGCACGGCCAAAGATAAGGGAAAATAAGAATGTTCAAAACGCATGGCTGCCAGTTTCTTAGTGAAATTCGAAGTAAGACCATTTGCCAGGAGTGGGGGAAATGAGAGCGCATTAGGGGTCTTGAGGAAAACAGTGAGAGTCTCCAATAGAATTGACAGTAGGATTGGGATTTGATGGGGTTCGGACAGCTGAGCTGATGGAGGACCTTACTGAAACTTTTGGAAGGGAGCCCAGTGGTATGGCTGGGCAGTTTTTCTCTAGGAGGAAGGCACCAAGTTAGAGGGTAGCACAGCAGGCTTAGCGGAGCTTCAGAAGATGAGATAATTCAGAATAGTGATGAGGGCAATTTAAATAATTGGCCTTAGAATTCAGGATGCTTGGCAGGAAAGTGAATTCAAAAGAGTACCAGGGACTGGATACACCCAAGAAGTCAGAAGACAGGAGTTCATGGTCAGAGTGGGGTTTCAGAGTTCGACATGTTATAGGAATTCTGGGTGACACAGATGTCTGCTAGGTGGCCGTGCGAGTACACGATAGTCAAAGAAGTTGAGGTCGTCAGAGGATTGTGATGTGGGAGATTTAATTGTCTCCTTCGTGGATGGTAGCGTTTCCGAAGACGATGACAGGAATTCTGTCGGAGAAGATTTTGAGGCAGGTACTAAGAGATTGGCTTCAAGGATGGAAAGAAAGCTACGTGCTCAGATAATGCGTGATGAAGAGAGCTGGTAGAACCACTGTGGGGTGGCAGGGAGTTCATCAACCTTCTCTCCCAAGGCTGGGACCCTAGGCTTGGGGAGAAATCTCCCCTCCAGGCAGAGGACCAAAGCCAGGTTTTCACTACAGCAGGCTGAATGGTCCAGCAGGAGAAATGGTCCAGAAAAAGAGAAGGAATGCTCAGCAGAAGCCTCTTAGCAAAGGGACAAAGGTTGCGGGTTGCAGATGAGTTGGCAAAAAATATGAGAAAGGGGATTCTTAAGAGAACCAGACTAGTGAGAGGAAGGGCTGAGCTGCAAAGGGGTGGAGATTTGTTTGCTGGTTTCCCAGAGGAAATGCTGAACTGTATGTTTCTTTTTCTTATCACAAGGCAATATCTGCTCACTACAGAGAGAACAGAAACTACAGATAAGCAAAAGGCAAAAACAAGTAAATGAAAAAAATAAAACCCCATAAAACTACTTATGATCCCAGGGTCCTGGAGCTTTTCCTATGGACATCGTCTTCTCCTATTCCCGCTGCCGCAGATCCAGGTCAAGGCCACATCAGCTCTGGAACAAGCTTGACCTATAGGTCATAAATGTATCCCTAGCTGAGCCCCCAGGCCTGCCGTAAACCCCCTCCCACTCTTTTCATCCTGCATAGACCACCCAGCCATCGACCTGATACACCACTTTCGAATGTCACATCTCTTTTTAGTTTCCATTAAATACTACATTCCCTCCCTGGCTTCAAGGGCTTCTGTGGTCTTAAGAAAGCCACACCAGTGAGAGGAAGGGCTGGAACTATCCTACCTACCTCCTCAGCCATGTTTCCAAACATTTCCCTTTACTTAGACCTGCTTTATTTCCTCCCAGCTCACTTCTCCCACATCCTCGCATCTGGTCTCTGCCCCCTCACTATGATGCCTGCCCTATCAGGGTGACCACTCCAATCCACACTCTCCCAGTTGGCAAAGCCCAGTGCCCCACTCCAGCCCGTACGGACTGACCTTTGCCCTTCCAAGTACTCATCTGACCACTCTTTTTAGGACCTCATCAGTTCTATTTAAGCAACGACTTAAACATGATTAGGACATTTAGGCAGGAAGTACAGGATTCAAAGCTGGGAGGAACCTAGTCCCTTGATCTTGCTGATAAAGAGCCTAAGATTCAGAGAGACCTTGCAAGGGACATTCCCAAAGTCACCCAGCAAGCTATTAGTAGAACTGAGACTAGGACCCTAGTTCTCAGACCTGAATGCTACTTGTTGAATTAAATATTGCTTTTAAAATACAGCTTTTCTCCGATGCCTGATATGAAACCCCGAAGACCCAAAGCAGTGGTTATCTGTGTTTAGAATACATCTGATTACCTGGATAGATTTCTAAAAATCCACACTTCCAAGTCCAGTAGAGGAGCACCCCGATCCAGTAGGTCCAGGAAAGGATTCAAGTATCTGCATCTTAAAAAAAAAACAACAACAACAACAACAAAAAGAGACCTCCCTGCCTGACCCTGATATAGAGAGCCCACAGATCACCCTTTGGGAAGTAGAGCTCACGTCTTTGGTTTGGCTTCCTTTTTCAGCTCCCTGAGATTGGCCCCGTGGACACTTAAGCTTTTCTGAAGCTTCTCAGGTGCAGGTTTGGGTTACCCCACATCCTGATTCCTGTCCAGAGTGTAACAGCGGCAGCTCAGTGCTCAACCAGCCAGGCTCAACCTGCCTGGCTCCAAGCTGCTGTTTTTCCCTGGAGCCAAATTATTCTTCAAAGTACTTTTGGGTAAATATTGAATGTAGTGGCGTTCTTGTCGGAAACACCCCATTTGCCAAGGTGTTTCTAAGTACCTTCTATATAGTGTGGATGCCCAGCCTCTGAGGCCTGCCAACTGCCAGTGCCACAGGACACCCAAGTAAACCAAAGCCAAACATGTGCCTAGAGCTCTCTAAATACCAGCGTGCGTAGCCCTGGGCCAGGATGACAAGCAGGAAGAGTGGCTTGTGTCGTGAGTAGGGGAGGACTTTGGACATACTGCCTGCCCAGGTTCGTATCTCAGTTCCACCATTTCTAGCTGCCTGATTTTTGACATCCCTTTGCCTCTGTTGTTTCATCTATAAAGTGAAACTAAAAATTATAAAAATAATATAATTATAATGTAAAAATAACAGTAGTTCCTACCACCAGATAGTTATGAGGATAACAAATTAATGCACATAAAGCACTTGAAATAATGTTTGGCCCATAGTAAATGATGAATAATTAATGTCTTTGTTAATTGCAATTAATAATTCAATATAAATATTTCATGAAAAGTACGATGAATTAATGAGACTCTAAAGAGGTAACTCGCTGCTCTACACAGTTATCAGCTCCCTCTTTGTTGCATGAGCATAGATCAGAGGAATGACAAATACTGTAGTAATAGCTCTTGAAAATGCTTCCTGGACCTCTGAAGACAATATGCTAGGTATTTCTTAGCAATAAGGTCAAGCCATGCATAATTTAAGAAATTATACAGCAACTCAGCATTTTGGTGCTTTGATAAGATGGCGGTTATATAATTGGCTGCAACCACACAGATGAGCAGAGCTGAAGGTGGAGGAGAGGGTGCTTTTAAAAGATGTGTTAATGCTAGAGTGAAGGGTGTGATAGATGAGGACATGGCAGCAGCTGCAGTCATAAAGATTGGGTCTGGAAGATCCGTGCGTGCCCTGTGCCATTTTTTGGCACATGTTGACTTGACAGCAGGAAAAACAGCTCCCGACATTTACTATCAAGCTAACACCAATGGGAGGTATGAAAGTTTGTCTTATATTAGCCATATTGCCAGTGTTTTCTCACTCCTTGGTAGTGTTTTTAAGCGAAAAGTAAGATTACATCAGTCTCTGAAGTGACACAAAGCTGAATTCATCTCTGAAATCATATGGTTTATCAAACTTTTCTGTAAAAAAAACTCAACTTATAGAGTTACCAAAGCATCACCTTCCTGTATCACATGACCAAGTTAACCTTCCTTGGTGCTTCAGATGTAGTGGTGCCATACTTGAGATTCCAAGTATTGCAGAGCCCTAGAAGGGCATTAGAAAAGCAGGTTCCGGTGGCTTATTTCTGTTTGAGGATGGGAGATGCTAGTCCATGAGCACTTAGCAAGTTATCTCAGATGCTAGCCACTGAAATACTTCTTAGACTGCCCTGTTTGAATGGTGTAATATTTCTTTAAAAGCGGACTAACTGATTTGAATAGACTGCTTGGTGTTCATCACAACATAAGGCTCAAACTTCTAGAGACCTGAGAGCTGCTTTGTCTCCATTTTGGAGCCATCTTTAGGGCAGGCATCATCCTCATCTCCTAGGGGGAGCCAGAATGGTTCGTTAGTTGCCCATGCTTTTTGGAGATGATGTTCAAACCAGAGTCCTTTAGCTCCATGGATGGAAAATATGCTACAGGTGGCTGCTGCCAGCCAGACCAGGCCGAAAGCTTTGGCTCTGCCTCAGCACTTGGTAGCTTGCCATTTGCCTTAGCAAGAAGTTACTGTGGGGACAGATGAGGCCCAGGAAAACCTGGTTGGATTGAAATCTATAATCTTACCTCTGGGTCTTTTAAAATAAATACTTTTTTAAATATTTACAGTGAGAGCAAAACCTAAGATGACTATATATTTTTTTATTGCTGCCTGTCCAGGCAATTTGGGGAATCAGAATACTAGCTAGATGGCTGAGTGGCAGGCAATAGCCAGGAGTCCCTAACAGCTATAGCTTTTATTTATTCATGTAATACCTTCTTAATATAGGACATGGACCACACTGTGCTATAGAAGAAGGACAATGACTATACAGTCTCACTGAGCACATGTGTGCAAGGCATTATTTTGAACACCAGATTTTGAAATTTTTCATAATAAAAAGCGAATTAGCATATCTGAGGACAAGAAAGAGACCTTAGAAAATAAAACTATAACTTACTTAAATTGTTTTTAAATATAATAGAAGGGCCAGAAAACAAAATCAGGAAGTTTCCAAAAGGTAAAAGGAAAAGGCAAAGAGATAGGAAATAGAGGCAAAATAATAAATAAGAATTTTAAATGGCATGTCTAGGAGTTTCAGTATCTAATAAGAGTTTCAAGGCAAAGGAACAAAGGAAACATAGGAAAGGAAATTATCAAAGAAATAATAAAAGAAACATTTCAGAACTGAAGGTCAAAACAGTTCAGATTGAAAAGTGCTTTAAATCTGGAGCCTAGTACACTGATTGAAAAGAAAATTACCCATACCTAAGCATATTATCATCAACATTTAAAACTCCAGAAAAATTCAAATATAAGTACATAGAAAATTAAGCAAATGAAATAAAGAGGGAGGTGTTAACTCCAAGGGAAAAAATTGTACAAAGAAAAAAAAAATGGGTAAACTCGGCCCTTTGGTGAACAGTTCTTTATTCAAATAATGGAAGGGAAAGGGAAATGTGGTAGATGGTGTAAAAGAGCTTAAATCTAAACTATTATAACAGGAAGTTAATAGATGAAGGATAAATAGATAAACCAAGAAATGGCAATATTAACATCTTATTTGGTAAAAATGCTAAAAGCATTGAAAGTGTTTACTTCAAGGTACTATTTTTTATTTCAATATTTTTGAGCAATTTGATTTAAACCATGAGACTTTGCTTGCTCTGACAAAAATGAAAATTAATTGAAAAATTATATGAAAGGTCAAAAGTTTGACCATCAGTGAGAAACTCAAGCTTGCATCATCTAAAAAGCTTTTGCTACTACCAGTGTAGGGGATGGTAGCACACAATCAAAGTCTTGATCAGATTTAGTCTCTCTGTCTCCAGGTTCCTTGTTACAAGATATCCTCCCTGTCCTTTTGCTGGCGACTCGACTCAGCTGTCTCCTGCCAGAGTCAAGCCGAATTTCAGATGAAGTTGTAAGGCCAAGCAGGGGTGCATGCCTCATAACGGAGGGAGGAAAAGAGGGAGGAAGGGAGGGAGGGAAGCTGGACAGGAGGGAGGAAGGAAGGAAGATAGGAAGTAGGGAAGGAAGGAAAGAAGGGAGGAAGGAAGGAAGGAGAAAATCCCCTTCATAAGTGAATTTAGAAAGCAATTTGCCACTTTGCTACTGAGACAGAAATTCTATCTGAAATGCACCAGCTGGCTGAATATGGCATCAGATGATTTCACTTCTTTACCATCTGAAGCTTGCCAGTGTGACTCAACAGCGTGTCTCTAGGCTGGCCCCAGGAAGTAGAGTTAGCCAGTGGGCACACAAGGCTATCCCATTCCCACCCCTGCTCCAGGTTGGAGTTGGGGTGTGGTACTAAAGCTTCCAACCCAGCGATCAATATAGAAAACACAGAATGGACCAGATTTCCCTTCATCCCCACCCCTCACCCAGAGGGTGATGACCTCTCCAGCTATCATCACTGCTGACTAGAGGTCAGCCTTATCATAAATCTGGAGCGTCCTTCAGTCCAGGCTAATCCATGTCTGGGCTCACTGAGTCTGGTTAGAATTGGACCACTCAAATCATGGTGATATTCAAGCAGCCATTCATTTCTCTGTGTTCTGCTCCTGTTGTCCAGCACAGTCTGAAAGAAATGACTGTACAGGAAAGAGCCTTTCTACTCCTACACACAGGTGTGCAGGGCACCAGGCCAGTCACAAGCTAAGCCACAGCTGTTTGTATAGACTGGTCTGCATTAAAGCTGCTCTATTCCAGGCTTGGAATGCCCTTTTATAGTGGAAACTATTGTACCAAACTTCTACTCGGGGAGGACCGCTATGCACTTTCAATTAGTTGTGATTTAACCCATTTATAGAAGAGTTTTCCTTTGAAAAGGATCTTTCTTTTATTTTTTAGGTAGTGAGCCATTTTTTAAAATCTTTTTTGTTTCTTATATAAGCATGTGATAAACAATACAAAAGAAAAAGCGTTGTATATATGTAGTACAATTTTGTACACCACATATATATGTACATACATATATAACATACATGTGTACACACATGTATTTCACAAACAACTATGACTGCACGTATATAGTTATTATTCAACAAAAATGAGATCTTACCTATGAAATGCAACCTGTTTTTCTGTTGACATATCACAGACATCTTTTCATATATAGATCTGCCTTGTTCTTAGGAATAGTCATTGGGGGGAGCTTAGATTTATTTTTTAATTTTTGTATTTTGTCCTCCATCTGTAGCATTTGATGTTATGTTAGCAGATTGTTGCAGAAGTAATCATCCAATTATGGATATTTTCAACTTCTGATGTTAATTAAGTCAGTCATTCCCATTAAAAGGTGTGGAGGAAGGCTAGGATGATTCATCAGTGGTAGGTATTTAATTTCTTTAAACCATATTTGCATATGTTGGTTCACAGAGCTCCTCCTCGTTAAAGGAATATGTGATAGTTTTTGCAGTGTTGGCGATAGAGCATCTTCCCATTGCATCAGCAATTATTCTCTTTAGAAACATGAGAATAATTTCAATCGCATGTATACACATCGGTTTTATGTAGGTCGTCGACTCATCCTTTATATACATTATTAATTCCTCTGGCAAGAATAGTATCATCTTATCCATGAGAAATGTCACCAGGATATGCATTAGAAATTGCATGGGTATGCCTTTTAGAAGTGAAATGATCAAATCCTTGGAAAACACAATAAATATCCGTTTGCTTCAGACTCGGCTGAGTTCAGAAACGGTAACACTTTGCTGAGCCAGAGTCTTAATTTATAGAGGTAACTGAATAGCAGTACAAAGAGGCCAATGCCACTGAAAAAACACGTAAAGTACTCACACCCCTAAAAAGGAGAGGCACTGCATGCCGTGTGGGGACCCAGCAGGAGTCAGGAATATTCTTTATACAGATGTATCTTGATTTATCTGAGTTCCCTGATGATCGTTTAGGTTCTCCCAGACTTTTGATATTAATGTTAATGCTTCAGTAACACCCTTAACTCTGAAATCAGACAGCCTTAGTTCAGATTCCAGATCATCCATTTACTTAATTTGTGAGTTTTAGCAAGTTATTTGAACTCTCTGATCTGTAAAGTGGGGATAAAAAGGCTAAATGAGGGAAAAATATATATATATATATATATATATGTATAATGCACATAGCATATTATAATAACGATAACTAACATGTATTGAGTACTTACTATCAGCCAGGTAAACATACCACACTGCTTTATGTGTTAGCCTGCTAACATATTTTTTAATAACTGTAAAGGCAAGTACTACATCGTTATTATTAAAATGACATTAGCTATTCCTGTGCATTTACTCCTCCAGGTAAATTTTTAAATCAACTTTCCACCTACCTCCCATCAATATGTATGACAAGTTTTTTTTTTCTTAATCCAGTGGAATTTTGAAGGGTGTCTCTACTCTTGAAGGTTGCCGGAATAGACACACCCTTGAACTTAAATCAAAGAGAACTGGATGCTCTCATGATATCCTTCCAAAGCCACATGATCATGGGAAGTTCATTTAAATGCTCTGAGCAACTGTAGTTTCCCTACCTGTAAAATGGGAGGGACGATCCTTATGAGAGGTAGGGGATGGAAGAAAGCACTGCAGCGGTGCCGGCCACTAAATAAATGTGTTTGCTTCTGGGCAAGTATTTTTACTTTATCTTCTGGTCCTTTGTCATCAGCACCATTTTCGGTGGCATCTCGAAGATGATCATCAGACAAAAGAGTTTGTGTAAGAGTGAGAGCAGCAGTGAAGGAGCAGGATGAAGTTTAAGGCCCCTGCTTCCTGTGTAAGACGAGCTGGACGTTTACGACCAGTGAAGATTAGCCAAAAGGGAGGAAAGGGAACTGGGACAAACATAGACCATTCCATTGTGCCGGCATGTGCCACCAACCATGGAGTGGACTTCCTGTTGCAGGACGCAGCTGACCTTTGGAGAGTCACTGTCTGGGTGAGGCTGCTTTTTAACAGGACAAAACACAGCTGTTGTTTAGATGTCAGAGGCTAGTTAATAACTATGTTTGGCAGTCAGCTTGGGATGTTAACAGTTTGGAAAAACAGTCTGCTTCTAGGTTTAAGGAAGGCCGGTGTGAAGGGAATCTTTGTTTTGTACTACCAACAGGTTGTTTGCTAATCCTTCTTTGAGCAAAAATTAACACTTAGCAGCAACATTAAAAAGTATTAAGGGAACTCATAAAGTCAGAGCAGATGTGCGGGAGAAGGTCACACTTCCAGAGCTCTCTCGGGAACTATTTCTGGACTAACAAGTCCAACAAATGTATTAATTCAAGTTGAGATTTCTAATGCAAATATTGACTCAGTCTCAACTTTGGCAGTTAATTCTCCAACTTGAATATGTTCTTTCAGGATACCGTTGCCTATCTGTTTTCTTTCCTCATGCCTAATAGTTTGCCCACCCTTCATTTTGAACTCTTGTGTGAGTTTTAAATGGTCAGTTCAGCATACTTTCTCTAGGTCTGAAAGATGCTTAGAGGAATGAATATAACTATTCCTTCATTTTCCTAGAGTATAATTGTGGAAAAGAAAGAGAAGAATAGACAGATACTTTAACCCAGAAAATCTTGACAGAAAGTAAATGACTCCCAGTCTTAGATCAGATTACATAAAAATAACTATATACGCACTTATTCAATATTAAAGGAAAACTGAGGACAGATTTGTTGGTCCCCTACCCCGCCCGTTCACATGATATTTGAATTACCGTTAACTTTAAAACATGTGTTTTAAAGTTTCTCTGAATTGGTGGGAAACTGCTACATGGATAAGTTTTAGTATAAAATTAAAAGTTTTAACTAAAACATGACAAATGTAATATATATTTATTTTACCTTCATTCTTAGAGGATATTTTCACTGGATATAGAATTCTGGGTTGAAGTCTTTTTTTTCCCAGATGCTATTATATCTTCTTGCTCCCTTGGTTTCTGATAAAAGTCAGTGGTCACTGGAATCATTATTACCTGTACGTAATGTATCATTTTTCTCTAGCTACTTTCAAGATTTCAGTCTTTTTATCTTTAGTTTTCTTTGTATTTGTCCTGCTTAGAGTTCCTTGAGATTCTGGAATCTATGAATTTAGATTTTATACCAGATTTGAAGAATTTCCAGCCATTATTTCTTCAAATATTTTTTTTATTCCATTCTCTCCTTTTGGGAACATAATTATGTAACCTCATGGTAGATTTTTTTTTATGATATCCTAAAGGTCTGAGATTCTGTTCAGTTTTTTTTTTTGTTAGCAGTCTTTTTTCCCCTCAGTTCTTCAGATTGGATATTTCTGTTGGTCTGTCATGAAGTTCGCTAACGCTTTCCTATATTATCTCAATTCTGTTAAGCTCATCCAATGATTTTTTTTTTAAAGTTTTGTACATTGTATTTTTATTAGCTCTAGAACTTCCATTTGGTTCTCTTTTATAGTTTCTATTTCTCTGCCAAGGTTTCCTACAGATTTCATATATTCTTTTGTGCCATTGAGCATATTTATAATAGTTGCCTAAAAATTTTTATCAGCTAATTGCAATATCTGGGTTATCTGGTGATTGCACTTGGGATCCTTTTTTTTTCTTAAGGATGCATTGCATTTTCCTGTTTGTTTGTTTGTTTAATAATTTTTATTGTATTTTGAACATTTTACTATTGTATTATGGAAACTCTGAATTCTTTCCTTCTGAAAATGTTTATTTGGGAGCCGGGTGAGTTGTTTATCTTGGGTTTTGCTTTAGCCAGCAATCAGCTTGGTTGAACTAACACCAAACTCTGTATCTCCAGCAGCACCTCAATTCTTGGCTCAGTTAATTTTTCCTTAACTGGGTTGGTTAGAGGCAGCCTTATGCATACACGGTTCAGGAGTCAGCCAGAATTCTAGGCAGAATTTTTATACACAAGGCTCTTTGTTTCTGACTCTATTCCTTCTGGGATTCCTTCTTCACTTTCCAGTGGCTGCTGTTGTCCTGAAATCTGTCTACCAAGGACACATGCTTTCTATTGGAATTATGGCCACTCAGCATGGCACTTAGTGCAGCCTGCCACCAGGCTAAATGCTGTAATATTGAGAAACACATCTAGATGTTTTTCCTTCTTCAAGTGGTCAACCCTCCTTTAAAATCTACCTACTTTTTGTCTTTGTACAGTGCTGTTAATTGTTTTTTTTTTGTTTTGTTTTTTGGTTTTGGGTTTTTTTTGTCTAGAGTTAGTTTATCATTGCTTTCTCAGGAGAATCAGTCTAGGAGGAGGTTACTTGGCCATACCAGAAGTGAAACCAAAAGCACACTTTTTAGAGAACATTAAAAATGCAAGCTGCTCCTTCCCATAATTAGTTCAGATTGGCATGTTTGAAATATATCTAAAAATAAATAAAGACATGGAACTTGAAAACTTCTAAAGGAAACTGTTAGTTTTTGGGTCTTAGTAAACAACACTACTGTGAACACCCAAATAAGCAGCATAGTTCATTGTACACTTCAGCATATTAGTGAGACACCAAAAACTTCTTTGTTATATCTTTTAGTCAGAGCTTTTTATTTTATACTAGCCAAGTAAAAGTTGCCATCAACAACATACGTACCAGTTCACAGAATGAAAGGGAGAAACAAAAAATTCCTCAATTAGAGTTAGAGATTTTTCTATCATCAGTAACTGATAGAACAATTACACACACACATATACAGATCGGTAAAGACATAGGTTAAGACATAAATTGATATTTAGAGAATATTACATTCAAGAACAACAAGATACCCATTCTTTTCAAATGCACATAGTATGTTTACCAAGTTGGTCAAATGCTACACCATAAAACAAGTCCCAGTAAAGTTTAAAAATTTGAAGTATTTTGAGAATATACTATATCTGACCACAAGGGAATTAAATTAGAAATCAATAACAGAAATATAGCTTGGGAAACCCCAAATATTTAGAAATTCAACAACACTTGTAATTAATTAATCTATGGTTCAAAGAAGAAATCACAGAGGTATTAGAAAATATTTTTAACTAACTGATAATTTAAAAACAACATCAAAATGTGCAGGGTGCAAGTAAAACAGTATTTAAAGGACATTTTTTAAAAAAGAAAGGTCTTAAATGTGCTGTCCAATTGAACTTTCTGTGATGATGGAAATATTCTGTATCTGTGTTGTCTCATCTGGTAGCCACTAGGTATGTTTGGCTATGAGTACTTGAAATGTGGCTAGTGAGACTAAGGAACTGAATTTTTAATTTATTTAATTTAAATAAATTTGGATACCCTCATGTAGTTATCAGCTACCATATCAGACAACACTTTGGACCAAAGTCTGGCATTTCTTATAAAACTAAATATGCACATCTGTCACCCAGCGATTCTACTCATAGTTATTTATACAAGAGAAATGGAAATGTGTTCACAAATAAACTCATGTAAAGTCTAGGTGTCCCCATCAATAAGAAAATGGATAAACAAGCAGTGCTATATCCATACAATGGAATACTACTCAGCAATATTGAGGAAATTACTAATGCATGCAGCAACATGTATGGAACTTAAAGACATGCCAAGTGAAAAAAGTCTTCCACAAAAAGAGTGTATACTATACAATTTCATTTATATGAAATTCTAGAACAGGTAAAACTAGTCTATGATGCAGGGGGGCGGGGGAGGCGGGGGGAGAACAGTGATTACCTATGGAGGAGTAAGGGTTTTTTTTATTCAGCTGCATATATTTGTCTAAACTCAGTGAATGTACTCTTAAAAGAGTTGAGCACTTCATTAAATGTAAATTTTACCTCAAAAGAAAAAAATTAATATTGAACAGGAGTTAATGACAGGCATGCTGAATTATTTAGAAGTAGAATGATATATGTGGTTTACTTTGAAATATATCAAAAAGATTAGATGGACTGAGGGATGGATAGAAATATGGATATGTGTATAGCTGTGCAATAAAGCAAGTATAGTAAAATGTTAATGGTAGAATCTAGGTGATCTTAAACATACTGTGTTGTATATTTGAAATTTTTTACAATAAAGTGTTGGGGGTTGAGAACTGTGCTTTTAGTTCCGTGTACACAGAGTTACCGAAATGCAGTTAGTTGAGCCTTCATTGGGATCTGCTTTTATAGACAAGGAAAATGTGTTATGAACACATTTGTTTCCAGTTTCTTGAAAGCTATTGTAAGCAAAGGACTGTGGAATAATTAAGATGAATTGAGTATTTTCCCTGTCCCCTGGAAACTTGCAATCTAATGAAGGATAGAAAACAAATATACAAATAATAAAGTGCAATACATCCTCTCATAGAGGTATGGACAAGCTGATGTGGTTGTTCAGCAGAGTGAGAGCATATTAGGTGAACGAACCATGGAGGCTACCTGGAGGAGGAGATATTTTAGATACCAACAGGACAGCAGGCTTCAACAGAAGAGACAGTATCCCAGGTTCACAAAGGATGAAGCCTGTGCAGATGTTTGAAGAAAGGTGAAATAAAGCTAGAAAAGTGTGGCTACAGCCTTGAAAACCAGGCTTGGGTTTTAGTCAGTGGGTAGGTAGAAGACATTGTGTCTTTGGACAGGGGAGAGAGATGAATGCTTCAACATAAGTGTTACTTATTGGTATCTAGAAATGCAGGAAGCCCAGATGGGAGCCCCGCCTCGACTTACTGTGAGACTTTATTGAAATCATGCAACCTGGAAGGGGTACCCAGCCCCAGGCTTTAACTTGAAGGACTTAGAGTAGTTGATCTCCAGGGTCCTTCCAATTCTAGCATTCTCTAATCAGATGGCTGCTTGAAAAACTTGTTGCTCAGATTAAATATTTTCTCTTGCAATGTTATTTTGCTCTATTAGCCAACTCTTTGTAAAGTCTGGATTATACTGCTTAAATGTATTGCAGATTCCATGTTCTGGGTGTCAGAGCTCATGAACTGTCGCTGTGTGGTATTGTTGTTTTTCAGAGTTGTAATATTTCAAACTATTGAACTTTTACATTATGAAAAAATGACTCTGTCATGCCAGGTGGGGGTCATAAGGGAAGCCTTACAAGGCTCGTCTCACGTGGGATCTAGTAGTTCCGAATATGTCACAGACGAGTGTGAATAATCCAAACTTGAAATCTTCACAGAATGTTACATCTTTCTGGCAATTCTCAGATGCAAGGAAATAGAATCTTATAATTATGTAGGGCAAACAAATTTTTTTGTTGAAAATCTGTTACTGCATGAGTTTTTAATATTTTTAATGTTTAATAATTTTAATATCTAATAATTTTAATATCTCTAATATGCTATAGAGTTTGATCTTTGGTCCAGGAAAAAAAAAGTCCCAAACGATATATTTATTGAACCATTGGGTGATGAAAAATTGACTTTTCATCTCTAAGCCTCCAGGTCTCGCTGGACATCTACTGTGTCAAGAGTAAAGGCAAGATGCTGGAACTATTGTTATTTTCAGACCACTGAGATCAAGCATTTGATGTGAGGAAAAGAATGAGCTGCTGAAAAAGTTGTGTGATGTGGAAGCACAAACCTTTGGAAGGAAAACAGAAAGAAAGGTAGACAGAGCACTCCTGAAAAAGTTGAGCTGCTGAAAAAGTTGTGTGATGTGGAAGCACAAACCTTTGGGAGGAAAACAGAAAGAAAGGTAGTCCAGAGCACTCCCATTAGTAAGTTCAACAAGTGGCTTAGACCCAGTTCCAGAGACACAATCTTGATCCTTTATGGAAGGCTGGTTATACAGAGAGCTTTGTTGCAGAGAAAATGTGTTTCTTAGCATTCACTTTTCATCTTACCGGGCAGGGAAACCATGTCCCGATCTCATCAAAACCATTTGAATGACACCCAGCTACACCTCTCCAAACGTCATATATATTCGAGCTCTGTGAATGGGGCACAGATGGTCAGCATTCACATGTATGGACGGAATGAATCCAGAGTAATTTCAGAACCACCGAGTCTTTTACAAGAGGGTCTTCTCTCAGGGAACCCCAGTGAGAGGGGTCTCAGATCAGAGCTGCTTCATACGAGTGAAAGATGTGGCCCCAGACCCAGGCCCCCATAAAGGGAAGAAGATGCTCTTCTCTGCTGGGAGCTGACGGGTGCCACATCAGAGACTCTCTTCCATTTTAAAAATGTTTCACTGAAATGTGCTCTTTTACTGTTGGCAAACAGCATATTTTTAAAGACATATCCTGTCCAAATAATAAAAACTATATCACAACTTCTGTCATTAACACACTTTCCCCTTCCGTCTACTTATTTATAAAGATTTCTCTTATGGCTGTAAAAAGAACTATAGACATCTTAGAAATACAGAAAGTGTAGAGACAAAAAAAAAAAAAAAATCATCCATAATACCACAACTTAAAGATGTTAACCACTGTTGGCTTTCTAAGATTTTTCTTCTTGCCTTTTTAATTTCAGTTACATATGTATATGCATAAATATCATAAGGGAATCTTGGGAAATATGCCACATGTATAGTTTAATATGCCAGCTATTTGTCACAGAAGTGTGTTCCTGTGTTAGAAACTCTTAATATCATATTTGATGACTATAGAATATTCATTCCATTTTGTGGGCACAACGTCAGTTTTTAAACCCGTTACCCCTTTGCCCTGAGAATCCTTCCTGGCAGTGCTTGCGGCCGCATCCTTTACCCCAAGATAACTCACGGATTACAGCCGTAACCTCACCCCCAAAGTTTGCCACGAAATATCTCACTTTTATTATTACTTTCGCATCGCTCTAGTATGATAGACTTTGGAAACAAATGACATCATTCTATTTATAGAATGCTGTTTTTAGGAGTGGTATTTCCATTTACAAAATATAGAAATTCTCGATCGCTGAAAATGTCAAATCCTAGAAAACGTAACATTCCTACGCGTGATGTTAACATCGTTCTCAGACAGTTGCTAGCCAGAGATTCATTTGATGAATCTGATTTATGTGTACATTTCTGTTACATTAGGATTAGAGAAAAGTTCTGTTTAGAAATAACTCCAAGAGCAGTTTTAATATCTTATTTTCACATTGAAAATAAGTCAGATTTGCTTCAGCCTCAAAGAGCGTGTTTATGTAAAATTAAATTAACGCTGGCAGCGAGCTGCACTTTGTTTTCCTGAACGGGAAATGGTTAAATAGCACCTCACATGAGCCATTTAGATGTTCCCAGTGTTCCATTGTAGAAGGGGTGGTATCCGTCGTTTCAGGAGATACGCTTCTCTGTCTAGAGACTGAGGAGAACTGTGTGGGTTTGCCGGGGTGCCTGGTGCCCCTAACTGAGCCCGTTTAGCCCTCTTCTCGGGGCCTCTGTCTGGCTTTCTGTACATGCTCCAAAGGGACCTGGATCCAGATCGAAGGAACAGGGAGGGAGTCTCAAATCCACTGATTATGCCAGGGGTCACTTTGTGTTTGAGCAGCTCTTCCCAGAGGTCAAGCGGGCTCTGGGAATGAGAGTTTATCTCAGGGGACAACTCCTCTGCACCCAATAGCCCTGTTAGGGCAGAAGACCTAGCCCTTCCTCACTCTTTCTTCCTCAGAAAGAGAAGACACCTCTTTCTGGGTCCCGGTTCGTCTGTGGTCTCTTAAAACAGAGGGGCTTTAAGGGGCGTGGCCTGATAATAATGGTGATAACAGCGGCTAGTATTTAGTGGGCATTTGCTATGATGTGTCAAGTGCTGCTTTACATACACCATCTTGTTTAAATTGCAGACCTCTTGTCCTAGGAGCTAGAAGTAGTACTGTCCTGGGAAAACAAGCAAGGTGGCCTCTAGAGCTGTACAGACCTTGGTTCGAGTCCCAGCTTCACCATTTACCAGCAGCTCTGTGACTTAGATTAGGTATATCCGCTAGAAATGCATTCAGCCATAAAAATGAGAAAACCCACCCAGCAGTGGCTGAAACAAGTAGGTGGTTACTTTTCTGACATTATAAGTTCTGGATTCATACAGTGTCATGAGGGACCCAATCTCTTATCTTCCTATCTGTACTGTCTTTGGCATGTGGCTTTCATCCTCATGGTTCCAAGGTGGCTGCTGCATTGTGAGATCTCATCCTGACGGATCCAGGCGGGAAGAAGGGTCAGGGGACAAGTCCTACGTCAGAAAAGCAAAAGCTTATTTTGAAACTCTCAGCCTATGTCTCACTGGCCAGACTTTGTCATGTGACCACCTAGCTCCGAGGGACTCTGTGGGAGAAGTCGTAGCTGGCACATTGCCATCCCTAAGGAAATCAGGGTTCTATTAGAAAGGGAGACAGGGGAATGTTTGATGGGTCAGCAGCCATCGGTGTCTGTATCAGCAAGTCACTTAATCTCTTTGAAGCTCAGTTATTCCTCAGTGATAATTCCTCCCTCTTCTAGTTAAGCTCTTTCAGTTTAAAGGAGCTACACCCTGCTTGCCTCAGAGGATGGGTGCTCCTCGTGAAGATCCCCCAGGGACAAGGGCAAACTCAGCACGGGCCCCAGCAACACACAGTCCATTCACCATGGGTTTCTGTACTTCCCTGCAGGCTGGTTGGCTCCTCATTGTTCAGGACATACCAGGAGCTCTGGGAACCCGCTGTCCTCTGTCACTTTAGAATTGGGCGTCTGTGGCTCCCTGCCCTAGGGAGGCCTCCAGGCGTAGGAAGCTGGTCCCTTTGCCCACTTTCTCTTGCTTCCTCTCCTCTCTCTACTGTCTCACCCCAGCTGCTGTCTCTGCGACCACTGCTGCATCTCACATCCAGACCCCCCGAAAGAGGCAGCGTCTTGGGTCGGTGAGTCACTACTCAGTGAAGAACATCACAGTCAGGCAGCCTTACGCCGGGCTGCACAGGGGTGACCATTGTCCTTTAGCCACAGGATGCATTACGGCTTCTTTCCTCAAAGAGAGATGTGGCCGTGGCGAGTGCTGGTGGATCCCAGGACCCCGTCTCAGAGAGTCCCAGGTGCCTAGTTTCATACCACTCCAGAGGTCACCATTCATCATGAAACCCGTGCAGGCCGCGCTCCAGGAAACACCATTCCCCTGAGGTTGAGAGCAGGTCCCAGGTAGGCCCCGCTCGTTGTTGGAGACTATTTCAGATGATGGTGGACTTCTTGTTTTCTGGCCGTTAGAGAACCAACCAGCAGCCTGGACCACTGCTAACTAACACGAGGGCTCGGTGGAGAGTGTGAGTCCTATGAAAAAATGAAGACTTGGGAAACGGCAGCCAATTTGATTGCTGACTTTCCTGAGGAGGACCTTGTCATTCAACGAGGAAGCTGCTGGTAGCTACCTCCTTCTCCATCTCAAGCTGCTGAGAGGTGAAGGAAGGGCAGCTGTTAGGAGAAATGAGGGAATGTGTATGCACATACTTTGAAATGGTGACTCACTGGAGAGGCCTCCTTGTTGTTATCACAGCTGCTGCAAAACAGCTTTGAGCCCTGAGGTATAAGGCTGCCTTTGGAGGTAGGGGCAGGAGTGGGGGGAGTTGTTTGGATGTGAGAGCTTGCATTTGTGGGAGAAGGGGACATGAGGATTGATGAATAAGGCCTCTCCGTTTCCTCAATAGGGGTTTTAGGTAATTTGTGTAATTCTTGATACAGCGCGAGAGAGAGAGAAACAACACATATCTGGGCCCTTAGGGTCAACAAGAGCCAGGCAAAGAGGGCCTTGTTATCGTGAGAGACATCACAAGGCTGTCCAGGCAAGCAGTCAGCAAAGGCTGTGTCATGCTTCCACCAGGCTCTCGTCAGTTTGGGCTGCGTGTTGGCTTCATCATACGCCAAGCACAAGCTCGGAGCCTCGGGACAGAAGCCCAGTAGCCTCTCTTCTCTCGTCCACCCTGCATTTGTACTCTTCCCCAGGGAAGCTACGACAGGTCAGGGTGCCGCCACTGCTGGGGCAGAGTTCCTGCCAAGTCCACACGCAGTTGCTTCTGGCTGGCGCCAGGTCCCCAAGCCAGCCTTGTACCGCCACTGCGTCTGCTAGGTAACTGGTTGACTCAGACAGCCCGTGCATGGGCCATCACAGAAAGACTGGTGGCTCTACCTCCTTCACAAGATCCCTGCGACACACTCCTGTAAGCATCAGGACTTCCCTTTTAGCCTGTGTGGAGCTGGAGGACTGCGTAGTAAATCTCCTTAACATGAAGAATTCTGTAGAATAAAGTCAGCTCCAAGGCTGGCTGCCTAGCAGACCGCCAGCAGAACAAGCTCTTCACTGACACTTTGAACTGGATTCTGTGGTATTTGTCTCTTTAGCAGAGAAAAAAAAGCCAGATTGCTGAGCAGAGCCAAGCTAGTTATGGTTCTTTTTTGGGTTGTTTGGCACTAATTTCTTTTGGGGGAGGGTCCTTCCTTGGCCCCCTTTTGTGCATGCAAGAGGAGCGATGCCTCTCTATCCAGCTTCAGAGGAAAGGACCCGTCCCAGTGGGCGGGAGACCCAGGGCACGAATCTCGCCCAAGCTGAGAAAGGACCTCGCAGTGTGAAGAACTGTGCAGAGAGAGAACTGGCTCCAGGGGTGACTCACTAAAACAGAATGGGAGCGTGGGGAGCCCATTAGGGGCAAGAGGTCCCCTCCAACCCCCTGGCCAGAGCACTGCTCCGCCAAGCTCCCAAGAATCAGCACCTGCGGATACCAGACTCTGAGACGAGGGACCGGGAGTGTCACAGCTCCCTTGTCTTGGAGCTCAGCCTGCAGCTCTCCACTCAGCCTTTTATTCCATGGAGAAAACATGTCTCCTGCCAGGAGTCTCTGTCCTTCCCACATGTCCAGGACACATTTCCCTGCTGCTGAATCATGCAGACCTGGCTCAGAACTCTACTACTTCCTTGTCCACATTCTCTGATCTGGGAAAGTAGTTTTTCTGCCCAACCTCACATCTTAACTGTGGTTTTACAGCAGCCTCCTCATGAGGCTTCCTGCCTCTAGGTTTCATCATCATCATCCCCTACCTCTTTCCAGCAGAACTTGCCAAAACACGATGTAGTCTAATCACTGCTCTGTTCTGAAGTTTTCAGTGTCTCACCTCTGCCTCCAAGAGACAGAAGAAGGTGGGAGAAGCTTCCTTTGCGGTTTCGTACCCACCTGCCTCTCTTTGTTCTGCCTGCAGCTTCAAACACGGGGACTCAGGAAGCGTTTAGAGACGGAATGAAGGAATGTAAAAATTGAGAAGCCAAACAAGAGTTCTCTGGTGTTTTTAATGTTGCATTTGTAGAACTATCATGCTAATATCTTCATGAGATTAGTCATTGATAGTCTTTTCATGGTTTTCTTGAGAAAAGACTGTCATCCAAAGAATTCAGAAGCCTGTCTTGCTTTATATAGGGGGTAAGGTTTATAGGATTTATAAGGAAATTGAGAGTCAAATAAGATTTCGATCTTCCGTTTTTAATTTGTAGAGCAGAGAATGCCTACAAAAAGGATCTCAGTCATTTGCCCATTTTTTTTAGCCAGCCAGTTCCCCCGTCAACTTTAAAAATGCTTGGAAGAACATGTGATTTCTAAAATATCCTGGAGGATTTTTCCAGGCCTGGGCAACTCTTGGGTCAATGCACAGTTGCTATTTCTGTATGTAAGTAGAATGGGAGAGTGCTCTGCCAGTTCACCGAAGGCCAGGGGCTGGCTGGGAACTGGGAGGTTGGCTGGAAGGACTTTCTTGTGCCACAGCTGAGGTCACAGCAGAACCGCATACATGTTCTCCTCCCCAGTCTGTGTGTGCGTGGGTGTACCTGCTGCAAAATGTTTTATTCTGACCTGGTAGACCTCTCCTGTCGAAGGTGTAACATACAGTATGAGCAAAGTTGGCATTTTGGGTGTAGCTCCGGGGAGTTATACCAGTAAAGGGTAGTGTTGGAATATACAGACCATGAGAATAAACAATTTCCAGGTGATTTGAAGGCCTATTATTTTTCAAGATTTGAGTCATGCTTATGGGAAGAGGAATCCTCAGGTCAAATGGAGCGTGGAGGAGTGTGGACTGGCTCCCAGGGACTGAGTTTCCAGTCCAGCTATGCAGCTCATCTTCTGAGATTCTGGGCCAGGCCTTTTCCCCAGAGGTATAGTACCTTTCATGGTAGGGGGCCGGGTTAGTTTGTTCTTAGGCTGGATGCTTTCTGTTTGCCCCTCCAGATCCACTCTCCACCTTTCCCCATCCTCGCTGTGCTCTAGAAGCTGACCAGTAGGGACTACATGAATGGGCTGGGCTCCCTTTCGTCCTGGCCTTCTCTTGTCATCTTGGCACAATAGGAACGTGTCGGGATTTGGGAGGGAAGGAGAGCAAGGACCAAATACTGAATCTCCGGGCTCCTCCCTGTGGCATCAGCAGGTCTGGGCTCCTGGCAGGCAACCCTCTCCCCAGGGCAGTCTGCCTCGGGTTCCAGTAGCCTCTCCTCCTTCACCCCTTTGGTCCTAGGGGTGTAAACGTGGCACTGCTACCAGACCCAGAACACTGCGCCATGCTTCCCCTACCGCCTCCCCACCCCTCTGTAAATGGTCCCTTTATTAAACGCTCCTCAAATCACCCAGTTTGAGAGTGCCATCTGTTTCTTGCCAGAACGGCGGATACAGTTTCTAAGATCCTTTCCAGCTCCAAAAAAAGATGCCTGCAAGTAGGGGAGGAGCTGGTCCTTCGGGGCTCCCATCTTTCACGAGTGCCTCCATGCATGGTTCACCAGGATCATGGGAGGGATGGAGGGAGGGACTGGGAGAAATACGATCTCTAGAGCGGAGTCACTAGGACAAGAATCACGGGTGTCTTGGTTGGCATAGAATGTTCGAGCCCCGATTTCTAAAGAGTACACAGGTGTGCCGTCTCACCGTGGTGGAGGGGAGGGAGCAAGGGAGGATCCCACCCGCTGAGGCTGGACTGTCGTTCTCACCCCTTTCTGCCTCTCTGACTTGACCTCGAGTAAATCACTTCACCCTCTGAGCATTAACTTTTCCCCTCCTAACCCGCAGCTGACGACACCTACCCTGACCCACACATTCTCTTTATGAGGTGCAAAGGAAGGAGTCTGTGCGAAGCCACGTGGTTGAACATAAAGTTCAGCACTGAAGAGAGTCGCAGTCAGTAAACAGCTTTGACTGTGGTAGGGGTCACAGGCGGGGCACGGAGCCCAGTGGGGACATTACTCCTGCCTCTGTCCCAGCTAAAAACCTGCTTCCTTTGTCTCTCTCCTGCTGCGTGCACTTGCTGAGACATACATGGCTCCCAGAGTGTCAATTTCAGGATCAAAGCTTGACCTCAGAGATCCTAGATTACAGAATCGTGTCATCAAACAGCCGTGCAGCCTTCTGACATCTCTGGAATTCGGGTCCTCGCCTTGATGGTCTTAGGTGGTCACGTATGGCTCTTCTCAAAGCAGCTGCTTCAAAATAGGTCTAGGAGAGGATGAGGGAATTAAGAGTATAATTTTTTTATTTCAACTTTTGTTTTATTTTATCACAGAGACTTGACATACAAGGAAAATGCATTCTTGAAAGTTGCGTCTCTCAAGTACAACTTTCTCTTTAAAAAAAAATAAAGGGACTTAAAAAACTTTAATCATACTCACTTGACACTGTCGATGCTATGCATACAGTCCACACGCAGCACGTGTGCAGGACAAGTGGGAGAGCTGAGGAAAGAGGCAAGGGAGAGAGAGGGAGTGACAGGCGGGGAGAGTACACAGCACTAAATGCCCTGGTGGACACATACACACGTCATTGTATTTATCACAAGGCACTTAAGAACTGTGCTCATAGCAATGTGAGTGAATCTTAAGAATATAGTGCTTAGTGGGAAAAATAAGAATGAGATGCACAAACTAGTATTTCCAGAAGTTAAAAAATAGGCACCCAGGAAAACCCTTTGCCCATTTTGCGAGCACTCTTGCAAGCATAGATACACCTCAAGCACATTAGAAAGTTTGCCTGTGGGGTGAGGGGCATGGAAGTGGCCTAAAGGTATAAAAGGAAATAAAAGCATACAAACAAGGCTTTTGTCCAGACAGTGTGAATCATGTGCTAAGAACTGTTACGTATGGTGAATGCGACCCTGTGCTCCTGAGATGCAAAACAAACGAACAAAGTCCTCGGCTTTTCTTTTTCTTTTAGGTTTTAAAAGAAACCTAAAAGAGCTTTTACCTTAAGTTTGCTGTCGTCTTCCCTGGTAGCCCTCAGTGTAGCCCCTAAACCGCAAGTGGTTAATGAAACAAAAGTAACTTTTGTCGAGTAAGGATACAAACACGCAGAAAACCACATGAAAGAGGGGATGCTGCCAGCCGCCCTTGGTAGTGCCCACCAAGTGAGCCAGTGGCGGTCACAGCAGGCAAGAGGAGTATTCCAAACGTGGTTCTCTTTTGTTAAAAAACAAACAAACAAAATGCCTAGTGGAAAGTAGAAGAGATGGCAAATGCATGCAAACCTATCAGAAGAACCTGCATAAAATATTTTGAACAATAGACCCTCTTTTCTCTTTTTGGTGTATTTCCTTTTAGTCTCTTGTCATGGGTAAATTTTTTTGTGAAAGTGATATCACAGGTTTGCATAATCACATTTTGCATAAATTACATTGTTACAACCTTACCCCAGTCATTCTTTCCTTAATGTTGCATTGAACAGTATTTTTCCATCTTGGTACATAGGCTGTCACAGTCATTTTTAATGACTGAGTAATACTCTATTGACTAAATATACCCATACTTATTAGAAATGACATTTAGGCTGCTTTCCACTCATCCCCCGCTTATAAGTCATACAGAAGAGAAATCATCCATGCTGCATATAACTTTTTCATATTTTAAATTAATTCCTTAGGATGGACTCAGGAAATGGAATTACTGGGTGAAGGAGAGTACAAAAGCTTCTATAACTCTTGGTACAAATTACTAAATTGCTTTCCGAAAGGATAGTAGCAATTTATACTTCTAGCAGTAGTATGTTCTTATGCCAACATTGCGTTCTATAAATTCTTAATTGCCAATTTAATAGCTAACATACATTGCTTTTATTTTTGCATTTTTGAATTAATAGGAGGTTGAATTTTTTTCTAAATTTTTTAGAGATTAGTATTTCTGTTTATAGTACTAATCGGGGGTGGTCTTGTGTTTTTCTTTTTAGTTTGTATGCAGCCTTTACCCAATGTTGGTATTTAGTCTTTGTCATAATTCTGTAACTATTTTGTTTGTTTTTGAAAGTTTTTTGAAATTTTGCATAAAGTATTTTTCTCTAAAGAAACCAATACTGATTCAGATTCATTGGTGGTTTTTGTTTTTGAATTCTTTTTTTTTTTTTTTTGCTGTCTAATAAAAATCAAGATACCCTGTTGGTTAAATTTGAGAAAGAAATGTTACAGCGTGGCATGATGGAAAATGTATCAAATTGAGGGCTTTGAAGGTAGACAAAGCCAGGTTCCAACCCCTGCCCGTTCCATCCTGTCTGAACAAATCAGTCAAGCTCTCTGAGCCCCACTGCCTTCATTTATGCCATGGAAATCATTACCCACCTTCCAGGTATGGGACTGGGATTGTGAACAAACACTGGCAGGTGCCCAGTAAACGCGGATCCTTTTTTCCACTCTGTATCCTGGGGCGTAGCGGGCTGCCCCGGTGGCTGAATGACCTGTTAGGAGGAACAAGCCTCAGTGCTCACCCAGGGCTGCCTGTGGCACGCCCAGCACTCCCCTGGGGCTGGCTGCTTCCTTCCAGGCAGGAGGCCCAGGAACACGGCAGTGGCTGTGCTTCTTGCCAGTCGCTCCCGACAGTGGAGTTGTTGTTCTGGCGTATTTGGTAACCAGCTTCCTGTTTTTCCTGGTGTGGTGTCTTTTCAGCAGCAGGAGGGAGAGAAATAGTCCTGGGTGGGTCACTTCAGTTGTCTTAACTCATCCTGCAGCAAGAAAGTCAGGCCCTTTCCACTAATGACTCTGAACACGATGACGGGGCTGTGTGACCTTGAGCAGGGCCATGACACGGAGTCCCACGAGTGGGGAGGGAATGAAAGTAGGGACCGCAAGTCACCATTGCTTGGAATTCAGGAGTGTGGTGCCCTCAAGGTAATGCTAATGGATTTTAAACATATGCTGATTAAACATTAAACTTTTATTTCCCACAAAGTGAATGCATCACACATTGCCATTCTCTTCACATTCTGGGAAGAATGCTTAACTTAAGAGCGGTGGAGCCAGACTGCTGGAGGGCAGCTCTGCCACTTAGTTAGCTCTATGACTATGGGCAGGTAAAAACCTCTCTACGCTTCAGTTTCCCCATCTGTAAAATGGGAGAATAATAGTAACTACCTGTTAGGGTTGTTGTGAGGATTAAATGAGGTGATCTGAGTAAAGTATTAACAGAATCCTAGGCCACACAGTAACCATACAATATAGCATAAGATCCAAAGATTTTACTTTGTAAACTCCCTTTGAATCTATGATTCCCAGAGGCTGGACTACATTTTCATCAGAGATCTGGAAATTCGATTTAAAGGTAATTTGGTGAAATAGCTCAGTTCATTACAAGTAGATAATATTTATGAAGACTATGCATTGAGAGTATAGTACATATGTTCCTAAAAATTAGTTGTAAACTATAATAAATGTTTTATTTTTATTGGCTTTGATTCTTAAAACTCAGAGCTAGATTCTCATGAAGAAAGTTCGCTTGATGCTGAAATAGACGTCCTTTGTGCCAGAGAAAACCACAGAGGCCGAAATGCTCCATTCCACAGGGTGGGGGCCAGGGGCCAATGTGAGAGGTGTGAGCTCATCACATGTGAATGTGGGCCCTGATGTCTGGGGGAGGTGAGCCGGTGGGTCACAGCTCTTCAAGGTTCAGTGGGTCCAAGGTCGAGGCTCCTGCCTGTGTGCAAATTCCCAACCTCTGCCCTGCCGTATGTACACAGGGCTTTGTTAGATGACGATGTTGTCCCCTATCTTTCAAGGATGCTAGGATAGATGCAGAGCTTACAGGGAGCATGTGGGTAATTTAAATCACTTAATGCCCTTGCTTCTTTCAAAAACAGTTTATCATAAAGACTGACTTGGTTTATCGCTGGACTCAGGAAATCAAAGCGAAGGGTGAGCCCTAGATGTGATTGTGGTGGCGGCTGCAGTCACTTTTCCTCAGCGTGCTTTACAAGGTGACGGATACTAAGAGTGTAGTACTCTTCAGGTTTTACAGATTGGGGGCGATCACACACTTTTGGTGACAATTTGCTGTGCAAACTGTGTGATGACTTCCATTTTGTGACTCAGCGAGAACGGGGATTGAATTCAGGGAAGGGCCAGCACGATCTGGGACCCTCAAGGGCAGTAGAGCTGTGTAGCTAGAACAGAGAAGGCTGAGGGATGGAGGAACGGTGAAGTCGTCTTCGTCTGGGGTGCACATCAACTATTTGACACTCTAATTCCACCAAACATCCAACAAGAGGAACCTTTGACAAATAATTAGGGAGAAAATACTGTTGGAGAAAAATGTTTCTTAAACGTTTTAATGGATTTCCAAGCAAGTTTCAGAGTCTCTTACCGGGAACGGCGAGAGGAGGAGGAGGAGCAGCAAGAAGCAGGAAGCTGGCCAAACACCCCGGTGACAGGTGTCACTCTCCCTACAGAGAGAGGGAAGAACAGGATGCTGTTGTGCTCACAAGTCAAAAACGGTCATTAGGAAAGCCACTTCCATTAATTACCACATTCATCTGTGACTTTAAAAGCACCTTGGTTTGTGGTATCTTAGGGGTGGCGGGGGGACTTAACGCACTCCCCTACTGTGGGGTAACCAGGAGTCATATGACGGTCCCAGCAGGGGAGAACAGAGTGCTGCAGCGCCCCCTGGAGGAGCCCTGGCCACCCCTCCCTTCCAGGCAAATGTTTCAGGCCTCAGGTGTAAGTTCTGGAATAGGGCTTTGTAATACCCAGCCTCTGGTTGGTGTTGAAATAGTTCCCTTTATAGGCTGTTTTGTATCAGGAGTTTCTTGGTAACGTAGACCCTCAGTAAATCAACTGGGGTTTAGCCAGGTTGCAGGATACCCAGGCTCAAGTTGACCACACAAGGCAGAGGGGGCCCCATACGCGTAGGATGGAAAGAGAAAAGACGTTAGCTGAGGCCAGGTGTGCATGTGCATGGGGGGTGGAGGGGCGACGGGGGTGGTATTGGGGCCACGGAGAGAGCCCAGCCTTCGATAATAATGGAAGGCAGCAACATATTAGGAATCCAGTTATTTCAAAACAAGTGTGACACTCTAAACAAGGATCTGTGAAAGCCTGGTAAATTAGTAACTTCCCCATTCCACAAATATTTATTGAACATTAACCACACATTAGGCACTGTGATAAACCCTCACAGGTCTGGTTTATTATTTCTGTTATCCTGTCTTCCCTATTACCGTAGTCCCAACATCCAGCCCCAGTATATTTTCAGTAATGGCTTTCGCTTTTTAATACTTACTGTGTGCTAGACCCTGTCCTAAGTGCTTTACAAGCATTATTCAATTTAATCTTCACAATAACTGTCCTTTCACAGATAAGAATAACTCAGGCTCAGAGAGCCGAAATAGTTTGATTGGAAACTTGATAGACATGTAAATGAAAAATAGTGTTTTAAAACCAAGGTCTACCTGATTCATACACTACCTTGTGGTGGATGCCTCCTAAATGAGAAACAGTGCAAAACTCAGCAGTCTGTACCCTTTATACTCAGACTGTCTGCAATATTTTATACTAAAATCTGTAGGTGGCAGGACACAGGGCATAAATCCCTGCTTTTCCTTTTCCCCAGAAAGCAGAGGGGGAATGGTTTCTTGGAAGATTATCTTGCTTTCAGGTGGAAGTGAGAATTGGGGAGACCCTGCAAACTGCAAATGCTTATTATTCTGATTGTTTTTATTTCAAATCAGAATTTTGTAACCTAGTCCAGATTATAGATGTTGTTGATGAAGAAACTGAAGTCCAGATAGGAGAAGAGCCTTACCGAAGACTGGTCCAGAATTGGAAATCAGTAAATACAGAGCATAAGCCTGCTGCTCCAGAAATCTAACAACACTGGTCTCTCTGTGTATGAACATATATTCGCCTGAGACTGTTGCCAGGCTTTCTATTTCATTACGTTGGTTTGTTTGTTTGTTTGTTTGTTTGTTTTTTGCCAAAAGTAACACTCTCTATTGCTCTGTAAGTTTCAGTATCCAGTGGAGCAAGTCTGTTATTGGCCTTTTGCATTTCCACGTGAAACTTAGAATCAGCTTATCTGTTAACAGTTTCCACAAAATGAGCAAACAAAAGCTCTTATGGTTTTCATTGAAATTGCATGGACTCTCTAGACCAGTTTGGGGAGAACTGACATCTTTACAAATTTGAATCTTCAAAACCATGAACATGGTATGTTCTTCCATTTTTTATGGACTTGAAAATTTTCTCCAAATAATAGGTTGGAATTTTCTGCATACTGATGTTGCATATCTTTCTATTTATTCCCAGATAATTCATATTTGGATATTAGCATGAATTGTAACAATTTTTTTTATTTCTAAGTATTTATTCTTGGTGTCTAGAAATACAAGAGATTTTTCCAGACTGATCTCATATTTCCCAACTAATTATCGATTCTAGAAATTTGTACAAAGATTCTTTTGGATTTTCTATGCACAAAATCAAAATATCTATAAGTGAGTTTTTTTCCCCCTTATGCCTCTTTTTTCCAGTACGATGTTTAATAGAGGTGGTGATTCAGGCATCCTTGTCTTGTCTTTGATATCAGCAGGAAAAAAAACATTAGGTATAATGAGTACTATGGATATTTATAAATCATTTATCAAATACGGGAAGTCCCTATCTAGTCCTAGTTTGCAAGGAGTTTTTATCACAAATGGATATTGAATTTCATCAAATTATTTTTCTGAATCTATTGATATGATTTTCCCCTTTATTTTGATACTGCGTTGAGTTGCATTCTTGCATTAAACCCACTTGCTTGTGATGTATTATATTATCACTTTTATATATTGCTAGATTCATTCTCCTCTTTTCTTCAGGATTTTTATGTCCGTGCTCATGAGAAGGATTGCCTATAATTTTACTCTTTGTAATGTCTTTGACATGGCTTGGTTAGTCTCATAAAATGAATTGGGAAGTACCATCTCTTTTGTTCTCCAGAAGAAGTTATGTAAGATTGGTGTTAATTGGTGGTTTCTTTTTGTTTTTTAAACATTTGGATATTTTCTTTCAATACTTTGACAATATTCCAGTGTATTTTGGCTTCCAATATTTTCATTAAGAAATTATCTGTTAATTCTACTGTTACTTTTTTATAATAGTCTGTCTTTTTCCCTTCTGGCTGCTTGGAAGATTTTCACCTTATCTTTGGTGCACGGCAGTTTACTATGATGGATCTAGGTATAGTTTTCTTTTTTGTTTATCCTGTGTGGGGTTCATCCATTTAAGATTTTGGGTCTGTGTTTGATGTCTTTTTTCTGTTTTGAAAAATTCTTGGCTGTTATTTTTTCTGCTCAATTCTCAATCTCTTCTCCTGTGACTCTAATTGCGTATTAGTCCTTTCTATTGCATCCCCTAGACCTCATTCCCTCTGATCTTTTTTTTTTTTTTAAGTTTACTTTATTCTGTTAATTACCACTATTTCTTTTTATTAAACCTGGACAAAAGAAGTGGTTTGCTTGCTTGCTTGCTTGCTTGTAAATTAAAATGCCAGTGGAGAGGAACAAAATTAAGTTGCAACAAACACAGTATTGTTACGAGCTGGTCTTGGCTAGAGGGCGTGGTAGAATTTTAGCTGAGATGTAAAGGAGGTTTGAGAAGATACAGAGAAATTCCCTCATCTTTATTTTCTATCTTTAAGTCTCTCTGAGTTTCAAACTAGGTGTTTTCTTTGGACCCATCATTTAGTTCACTGATTTTCTCTTAAAACTGCATTTAAGCTGTTGCTAAACCCACCTATCGAATTCTTAATTTCAGTTATTTTATTTTCGTTTCAGGATTTCTGTGTGTTCTTTTTGTTTTGCTTTGTTTCTAGTATTCTGAGAAACTTTCTAGTTTTATCTTTTATCTCTTGAACATAGTTTTTTTTTTTAATTCGATGTCTGATCACACCTTTATTTTTAGCCCTTGCGAGTCTGTTTCTATTGCCCTTTGTTTTACTTGAGTTCCATTCATATCGTGTTATATCTTCACATACTTGTTTCCTTTTGATTGAGTGTAAGACATCTTAGGTGAAAACTTAACTTGAGGCCTTGGGCAATTTCATCTTCCTTCAGGGAGAATTTATATTTGGTTCTGGCAGGCCCTGGAGTGCCAGCAATCTGTTATCACTGTCACCCAGTTCCAGGGATTGAAGTGCTTCTGTACCTGTGAGAACCAGGTTCAGAACCAGTTGCTTGAGGTTCACCTTTACTCTGAGGGTATAGCACTTGAGAAATGGGACTCCAGCTTTGGTTTCCCCAGCTCCACAAACTTTCCAAAGTGCTACTCAACCTTTCAGCCTCTTAGCCAGCTCTTCCACAGGTGGCAGGCGTCTTCAGAGGAAGAGTGTCCCCAAATGCCAGGCTTGCCTCTTCGGATTCCTCTCTTCTCCTGAATCTTGGCTTTGTTATTCTTCATTGCCTGCTAATACTCCATAACTTCAAGCAGAATTTTAAAAATATTTTTCCAGCTTTTCTCATTGTTCTCAGCAGACGGGATACTCTGAATGTCCTAGCCTATCGTTATTTCACTGGTTTTTAAATGTGGTACTTTTATTCACATGGCGCTTGCTGTGGATTAAATTGTGTGCTACAAAAAGACATGTTGAAGTCCTAACTCCCAGTGCCTCAGAATGGGACTTTATTTGGAAATAGGGCCATTGCAGTTGCAATTAGTTAAGATAAGGTCATACTGGAGAGGAGTGGTCCCTTAACCCATTGTGACTTCTGTCCTCATAAGAAGAGGGGAAGAGACACAGAGACAGAGGCACACAGAGAGAAGATGGCCATGTGATGATGGAGGCAGAGATGGGAGTGTTGTGTCTGCAAGCCAAGGAAAGCCAAGGATTGTCAGCAAACTCCAGAAGGTAAAGAGGCAAAGGATTCTCTCTACAGGTTTCAGAGGATACATGGCCCTGCCGATACCTTGGTTTCAGACTTCTAGCCTTCAGAACTGTGAGACAATAAATTTCTGTTGTTTTAAGCCAGCCAACTCATGGTACTTTGATATGGCAGCCCTAGGAAACTAAGACAGTGCTGTATAGTACACAAAGTACTTTCCCATAAACCACCTTGTTTGCTCTACACAACTATCCTACAGGAATGCAGAACAGGCAGTGCTAGATGAGATCAGAGTTAGAGAAACTGAGGCCCAGAGAGGAGGCATCAACATTTTGGGTGCCACAAGTCACAGGCAAAGTTTGGGTGTACCTAACTAAGTATCCTGCTCCTTTCTACCCCACTGACATGCCATAATTCTTGTCCAACTTCATCGCATCTTTCTAGTGTCCTAGGCAACACAGGTTCCCAGTTCCCCTGTACTGATGCCCATTGCTTTGTCAGGGAAAAGGACAGAATGTTTACTTGACTGGGCAATGCGTACGTTCATTTGTTCAGCAGACACTTATTGAGCACCAACACCCTGTGCCTGGGTGAAGAGGGCAGGGGCACAGCAAAGGGAAGGACAAAGGCAAGAGGGATAGAACAGGGACTCAGTCCCTTTCCTCAGGAGCTCACAATCCAATGCCAGAGAAGATAGATGTTCATAGTTAACCTCCCAGAGCTTTCAAGATAGAGCTTAGAAGAGTATGAATAATAGTACTCGTTTAAAGTGAATTTTCTACTCTATTTTATATACAAATGAAACGGAAGAAAGCATTTGTATACGTTTATATTTATGGCACATCTTGTACTCTAAAGTGTTAGACACTTTCATTGTAATTATTTAGAAAATTAACTGCTGATAAATTGTCCTAAATTGTATCCCAATATAGATGAATAAACTTAGACTTTATTAGGTTGATGTCATCGAATTAGATATGTAGCCTTACAGCAAATGCCAGACCACAGTGTACCTGATATAGTTTTATTAGTAAATGTTTCTATTTAGTACACAGTGTTACTCAGTCATCAAATTTTTACTTAGAACTTTCAAAGGAGTATAAAGAAAGTGTCTTGTGTTAAAAGGCAGTTCTCGTACTCAGCCAGAGACGCACTGTAAGTGATGACACCTTCATTTTTCCATTTGTTCAACCTTCATTTGCGTGTCCAGGCAGTGGGCGTATAGTGTTGAATAAGACATGAATGAGCAAAGTATAAAATTCAGTGCCTTTGTGTTTAACAGCAGAAATTTGAGAAAAGAGCTAGATGAGCCAAGCGCCCAAAGGCAGAGTAGGAATTAGGAAAGAGACGTGTGGGTTGGAGTTTTTAGGAAAGAATTTCAAAAAGTGTCATAGACCAGGGCCTTAAAAGGTAAGAAAAGGGCTAGAAGAAGACCTGGGGGAAGCACTAAGTGAAGAGAGGGAGCAGAAATAGAGGCAGGGGGAGGGAGGAAACAGAAGCATGTAGAGGGATGCTCCAGAAGTGACATATGCCGGATATACTCAGTTGCATGCATACTTGCTGCATTGAAAGGGAGAACAGAGCTCGGGGCCTAGAGATCTAAGTTAGTCACTATCTGCCTTTAACCAACTCTCACATTATACAGGTCACTTCATTTCTCTGTGCCTTTATTAAGAAGCTCAAAAGTCCGCCTGGCATTAGGGCATTGCTCAAAGTCTAATTTTTTAGAACCCCTTCCACCCTGCCCACCCTGCCCCCATTGCTTGCCTCATCTAGCCAAGGCCATTGCCAGCTTTGGAAGTCCCTGCGCCTGCTCAGGCTAGCTGGGGTCCGTGAGGCCCCTTGTGCCATGTGCTTGGTCTTTCTTAACTCCAGGCACCTGCTCCCAGATTGGCTCACTGCCTTCAGGGACACATGTGGACTATTTCTCAAGCCTTCTTGCATCTAATGTATTTCTGGGAGCCCTCTAACCGATAAACGTGGCCTACCTGTCCCTAGGAATGTCATCTGGTTCTCACATTTCTAGAGAACTATAATTTCATTCTGTCCTTCCAATCAATCACATTCCGTTTTCATATCACTCAGTTCTCTTAATATTTCTCCCATCACATGTTTACTCGATCTAATATGATCACAAACTGGATAGACCAAAACTTATAGTGCTTTATGGTGACACTAAGAAATTGCATTCTTTCACTGTGGTAGAGTTGTTTTTGTTTGTCTTTTGGCATCGGATACATACGGTCTTAAATAAAAGACGGTGCTTGGAATGTGGAAACAATTTGAGTCATTCACCCAGCAGACATTAAGAATTATATGTGATCTGGGCCCTCGGCTGTTAGCTTGGTCAGAATCTTGAAGAAAACACTGTTCCCTGCCCTCAAGGACCTCTCACTCCAGAAGGAGAAATAGGCCCCCCTATAATATGATAAGACTAGAACACTAAGGGACATTGTGGGAGTAGCAAGAATATTTTTTATTGTAATAGGTGTGGATGAAAAAGGGGCCATATCCTAAACCTGACCAGCTCAGAGGAGGCCTACATGGTGGCCCTTACAAACCCGGAGACCAAAAATAACCACAAATAATCGCCTAAACATAAAAGTTCCTAGCTGAAAGTGGGTCATGGCGGGTTCACATCTTGGGACTGCAACTTTCTTGACAAAGGTCAGTCTTTACCTTAAGTGAGCCTGTCTATTGTCTTTGTGCTTCTAAGATAACACACCCTTGGAATGTGGGAGTCATCCCTCTTCCCCAGACCCCTTAGGGCACAGCCCACTGCACCAAAGCACAGACCACAGAAGCCCTCGTGGTTACCTGGTTCCCCACAAACCATCCCTATGCTGTGTTAATTATTAACCATCCTTAACTCACCTGTGTAAAAGAAGCACGTGTCTCTCCCTCTCCCTCTCCCTCTCCCTCTCCCTCTCCCTCTCCCT